>NW_024427554.1:0-148877 GCF_017639655.2 Falco naumanni
ACCGAGGTGGAAGGAATGGCTCCAAGTTTAGTTATCTCTTTTGAATTAGCACTTGTTTTCTCTGTTCTGGCCTCCGAAGACCCCTCCACAGAAGTATGCAGAGAGACCTCCTCGACAGAGCCTCAGCCGCCAGGTCGCCTTCAGCCCAGGTGAGCTCTGGTCAGCAAAAGGACGTCTGAGGATGGGGAGGAGGAATTGCCCTGACTCCGCTGTCTGCCTGCAGCGCTGGGTCATGTGCTCCACACGGGATACGGGACAGAACAACTGGTCTGGAACCTGTTCCATCTGGGACCAGCCATGCCTCTCAAAGCCTTTGGGCAGAGTTTCGAGCAGCCCACCACATGCCCAGCTGCCCTGGAGGGCAGGTATGGTCAGAGCAAGCGCTGGCAAGCATCCCGACGTGACAAAACATTGCTGCCCCACACAAAGGGGACAGAACGAAGCACACGCTCACGCTTCAGCTATTCCGGTGCAATGCCCGGTACGTCCATTTAAATTGGCTCCGGTGGCACATCCAGACAGACTCTGGGCTTGCCCTGAAGCAGCACACAGTCCATCCCCTACTGCACCATGGATCGCCACCTCCGACAGAAGCATGGCAGCAGAGAGACGGGGAGGGTGGTGTCCAGCTTCACAGCGCGGCCAGACAACAGGAGGGGCAGGTAGAGGAAGGACGCGGGGGCAGTTTCCAGCCTTACACAGCTCCTACCTGGCCGCAGCAGGTACTTACAGTTGCAGGCTTCTCTGTCCCTCTGGCTAGCTTCAGATTACGAGGCACTACCACTTGCCTCGGGAATCCACCAGCCATCCTGGAGGACCCTGTGAACGAGCAGGGCTTTCCAGTGGCCATGCCTCAGTTGACCTGCAAGGAACAGCAACGGGACTTTGAAAATCCAGAATCCCCCTTCATGGCAGACCCAAAGGAGACAGCTGTGTCTCCAAGGCTGTCTGCATCCTTCATAACTGGACAGCAGGCTGGCCTCCCCACCCTGTCTCATCATTAGACCATGTTGAAGCAGAAGAGTGAAGATTGATAGAAGTAAAACCCCACAACAAACATTCCCTGAGCCAAAACAGCCTTTCACAAGCCACACGCACACATCCAGAGCCTGCTGGCATTTCCTCACCTTCTCCCCCCAACTTCCATCTATTTTGGAACTATTTACTGGAATTTTTATCCAAATCTCGATTAATACCCATAACTGTCCTTTATTACTCTCTCAAAAGTTTCTCTCGGTGGGAACAAAAGGGAAATGTCATTCACTGCTTCATTTTGCAAAAGCACGCTGACCCGATGCGGACTCTGCGCCTGACCCTACTAAGCGCTCAGATTATTAGGAACAACCTTAAAAGACAGGGGATCGATGCCTGCCCCCGAGCATCAAAATCCGACCGCCTCTCCTACTTTGCAACCAAATGCCCACCCTTTGTGCAAGGAGGTTGGTGTATGGTTTTAACTAATGGAGCCACAGAGCTCAGTACTCTGATTATCAACTATGGTTTCTCAAAGCTAATTTGGTTAAGTTGCAAAAATATGATCCAGCAAATAGGACTCCCTCCAGGCATGAAATTGCCACAGTGACCAAGAACCTTTCTCCACGGGAGAACGAGGGCCCCTTTTTTCACTTATTAACACCCAAACTCAAGGCTCCCTACAGGCTTTCGAAGCTGTAACAGCAGAAAGAAAAGCATGAAACCATTCAAGCTGCATGAGCAATTAGCTCAAATAGAAAACGCAACGTATGTGAAAGCAGGGCCACTTATAGGCTATCCTCATGGCAGCTCTCTCTCCAGCATCCTCATCCTGCAGGCTGCATGGGTCAACAGGTCCCATGGGCCGTTCTTTTTCTACCACCAGCCTGCTGACGACCTCTCCATCTGCATCTCAAAAAGTGCGGGTGCAAGAAAGGGAAAGAGGAGAAAAACACCCCCAGAAAGCGGGTCTCGAGCACCGACAAAAATCAAAGAGAGTCTGTACAGCACTTACTAAGCACTACTTTGGACTAGAATCATTTCCCCTCCCTTCCTGGCTAACTGGACCAAGGGGACGGATGATTTGCCCCCACTTCTTATTTTAATGGGACTTGAAAGACCCAGCTCTACCCTAACACTTTCTGACATCCCGAAAATAAGCAAAACTCACAGATCCCAGCTTCAGGTAAATTCATCCAGACACTGCAGACAAGCTACTCATTTCTTTAAGGAGTACAGAAAAACCTCCACGCTGACTTACAAAGCAAGAACTTAATTCCTACTTTGCTTGCCTGGGGAGGACCCCCAAGCATATCAACACAAAAGAGAACAGGCAAATCACCGTCTTTGCCACAGCTCCAACAATGCCTTTGGTGTGTCCTCTGTTGTTGCACCTGGTGAGTAGCCCACCTATGAGCTTGTTCCAATTAACCGTTGCACACATCTACACACACGCCCAGCCGAGACATCCAACTTACAAGGCCATCTCGGCTGCCAGGGAGCTTCACGCATTTTCAGCGCAGCATACGGCATAAACAAACGCTTCCCATGAGACTCACGGCCACAAGCAAACCAAATCAGCACATCTGCTCGGCAGGGAACCAGGAACCCTCCGCTGGGAAACCAGCATACATTATCTGGAGCTTTACAGTCCGGTCAGGGAAGATAAAAGCTGGCTCTCCAGCCAGCTAGCTTGTGGCAGCTCACTGCAACACGTGTCCCACATGTTGTCCAGACACAACACCTGAGCAGGAACTGCAGAGCTCAGATATGGACACCCCGGTGCGCTCCAGGCTCCAAGACAGACGCGCTCTAAAGAAAGGGAACCGGACGCTGGGTGATGCTTCCTGCCTCAGAAGGCAGAACTCCAAGACAGACGTCAAGGTGAGACCCATCAGGGCTCTCACGCTTGGCCTCAGATGCACTCACAGGGCTGCCACCACGTGCTCCTGCCCACCGCTCCCCCACCTCAGAAGCAATGCCAGAGCCTCCCCGGCTCGGCACAGAAGTGACTCCTGCCTGCTGCAGGCAAGCAGCACAGCTGGAGCCAGGCTTCACACTCAGAGTGTTACCGAAATCCCGGAATGAAGAACTTATCGACACCAATGTGATGTAGATAAGCAGACACTTCTTTATTAACGGCCGGGTGCGTGAGCGAGTCCTCTCACGATCAACGCACACCAGGTCCCAAAATCAGATTCCATATATAGAACTTATTCATACATATTC
This sequence comes from Falco naumanni, assembly GCF_017639655.2. Taxonomy (NCBI): domain Eukaryota; kingdom Metazoa; phylum Chordata; class Aves; order Falconiformes; family Falconidae; genus Falco; species Falco naumanni. The sequence goes on from NW_024427554.1 coordinate 3,202, forward strand.
ATTAAATATTCACGCATAATCATAACATTTCCCGTAAATCATTAACATACTCTCCTCCTATATCCGATTCTGCGCAGTAAAGCTTAGAAAGGTCTAGAAAATGGGTCTGGGGTACGATTTGGGTAGGTGGCTATATGAGTCGGTGGTCGCGATCTCCCCCTGCCGGAATTACCTTTTACTAAAGTTCACGGTTTCTTGGCAGGCACCTACAAGCTGTTCCAGTCGACTCTCCCCAGTTCCCATTCATCTCATATTCTGACATTTCAATACACCTCTGCGTACAGAAGACTGGTTAAGTACAAAGGAACCTTTCAACCCTAGAGTTATTACCTAAGTTTTAACAATGGTTCCAGCCCCTTCTTCTAGCCTTGCTACAGGACGTATAGAAGATCTCATAACAACTTTTACTGTGCAGCTATAAGTTTCTTATAAGATTTTTTTTTTCTTATCCTTCTATATTTTAATTTTATGAAATGATTTTATAAAATCAATTAATCAATCAAATAAAATCAATCAATCTTAACTTATTAACAAATCGATAAAAATCTTGTCTGGGCTGACGAGCAGGGCTGAGGAATGGATTTGGCCCTCTCCATCTCCCTGGGAGGGCGGAAAGGTTTGGGCTGGAAAACCAGAGGAGTTCAATGGCAGGGACGCAGCTGAGTGTGGGAGCAGGGTGGTTGGGTTTGAGAGCAGGCTGAGATGCCAGCATTGGATGCTGAGGTGCTTGCAGGCTTTGCACAGGTTCCATGTGGCTTCTGCCATGCAGCTCCATGAAGGCACTTTGCAGCTAGCGGTTTCCCTTGCTAAGCACCTGCGGCTGCTTTGTCAAGTCCTCTTGTTATCGATTTGTTAATAAGTTAAGATTCATTGACTTTATTTGATTGATTAATTGATTTTATAAAATCATTTTATAAAATTGAAAAATAGAAGGATAAGAAATATTTTTAATGAAACTTATAGTTGCACAGTAAAAGTTGTTATGAGATCTTCTGTACGTGTAGCACACTGCGCTACAACACACTACGCCCAGCTTTTCTGGTAGGAGCACAGACTGGTGGCTCAGTCTTGCTTTGGCATACACAATAAATCCTCTTCTTGCTTCCGCAAAGATAAACCATCTCTCTCTGGAGCAACTGCTTAATTTGCTTTTCTATTACACTTTGCTGGAAGAGCAAGACAAGGAGATCTGTTAAAAGTGAGAATCAGGATGCTATTGAACAATTTTGTTCAGTTAAACCATCTTGCCCTGGTCAGGCTTCAGTAGCATCATCACATTTCTTGCTTAGAAATCACCTGCTTACCTATAATTACCATATCAACAGCATCTCAAGGAAGCCAGGAAAGGAGAAGCAGATTTTCCAAGACTACTCTTTTGCCCCTCCAGCCCGCTGCTAAGTGGTTGAGTGCTTTCTAAATCAAGCCTTGCTATGCAGGAAGCCTCACCTGTCACCTTTATATTCCAGTCCACCTCTGATTTATCACTTTGATTCTGCCATCCTGCAATTTATTACAAAAGCTCTGCCATAGCCGAGATAATTAATAGGAGCCTCATGTTATACCTTCCTGTCATTTCTTTCAATAAACTTCAGCTGCCAGCTGACAGTGAGAGCAACCAAGCTCACTTCCAAGGGTCTGCTGGAGATCCCTAGCCTCACGTACTATCATTTACAGTAACTCTGGTTCCTGCCTGAAGTATTTACAGTACTATTGTCCCTTTCCAGGCTGCCTCACCCAGCATTTGATCTCGGCTACCCTAGCTTTGCAACTTTTTGCAACTCCCTCTTTATTTACTCTTTCTCTGGCACCCGGACCGCATTTCATAGAATCATTTAGGTTGGAAAAGACCCTTCGGATTGAGCCCAACCATAAACCTAACATTGCCAAGTCCACCACTAAACCATGTCCCTAAGCACCACGTCTATGTGCCTTTTCAATACTTCCAGGAACAGGGACTCTTCCCTGGGCAGCGTGAAAAAGCATAAGACCAGTAACCTCCATTCTGCTGATCTGCAAGAATTTGTTAATCCACCCTTTAAGTGCACACCAAGATGGAACAAGGGACACTGCCAGCAGCCCTAAACACCACTCACTCCCCTTGTTTCTGCACCATCTCTTAGTTTCTGCACCATCGACTCGCAGCGCACAGCACAGGCTGCACGGTGTTCACGTACCCACCAGCTGCCTTCACCTGCCAGGGCCCTCAGAGCTCGGGCATCAGCCGACTTGTCCAAAATGCTCCTACGAGCCTTAATCCAACCCAAAGTGTTAGAATCTCAGTCTTCAAAACTTCCTCAGTGAAAAGTTACGTATATTCATGCCCAGTTGTCACACAGGAGCTTCTACCTCTGGCAGAGCATAAACGTTAACCCAGTTTGAAGACACCAGAGTGGAGGCAGGGAAACAACCAAAAGCAGAAACACAACCCCCCAAGCCGGCCTGGGCTGGCTCCAGCCTTCTGCCTGCTTCTCCAGCACACACACACACATTACTGGCTGCCAGAAGAGTAAATATTCTGCATTTCCTGGCTTGCTGCTGTAATACTACAGCACTGGCTGCAACCCCAAGGTGTTACAGAGGAAGCTTTGGCTTCACCACCAAGTTACTGCTCATCCTTCAGTGAAGGGGTGAGGCTGGACAGCCTGTTAAGAATCATCTGCTCCCTCCTGGAGCACTCTAGCCTCTGCATTTTCTCTAGATGTATACACAAATTGCTTTTTCTCAGAAAGTCACCTATGGATTTAAAATGCAAGGAAAGCAGTGAGCTTTGCAGTCACTTCTACCTGGGCCATCTGTCCGATTTTTCATCGTGAGCCTTCACAGCATTTTGTAGACAGAGCAAGAATAACTCATCTCACCCCTCATTTACAGACGGGGCAACGCAGGGAGAAAGCAAGATGAGGAGGGCGAGAGCAGCAGCAGCTAAGCAGGCAGCTTCCATCCCCTCCACGGTTAACCCAGTCCGGATGCAGGCACATCGACACCCCGTGGGAACGGGAAGCAAGGAAGAACCAAGTTTTCTTTGGGGGAGCAAAGCTCGCTCCCCGTCCGGCTCGGGAGGGGAGGAGAAGGGGCTCCAACTGCCGGTGCCTGGCAAGGGATGTCTGCAGCCTCCAGGTGCCTCAGGAGCCCCCCCACACACACACACAGGCAGCCACATCCCCCACACCCTCCCCCCACAAGCAGCTTCCTTGCAGGGACACAGACCCCGCCGGAAGACGGGCACAACCTCCTGCCGGGAGGCGTTTGGCAGGAGCCGTGTCACCCCGGCCCAGGCACAGCCCTGCCTCTGCGTCCCCCGCTCCGAGCTGCCCCCAGCCCCGCTCCCAAGCCCTCCCACCCCGCAGGTGGCCCCGGCACCGAAAGCCACCCGCCACCCTCACCGGCGGGGCCGCAGGGACACCCGGCTGGAGGCCGCAGGGACACCCGCGCACAATCCGCACGCTCCGCGCACTGCCGGTCGGTGCTGACAGCCAGCCCCCTTGTCCCTGGCTGCCACTTCAACGGGGACAGTGGCTAATGCAGGGACAGTGGCCGATGCCACCGTGGCAAACCGCCGGGACAGCGGCCGATGCCAGGCCGTGGCAACCGCCGGTGACAGCGGCCGATGCCGCCGTGGCAACCGCCGGGACAGCGGCGATGCCGCCGTGGCAACCGCCGGGAGCGCGAGAGGCACGAGCAGAGGGGCTGCAGGGGATGCTCCAGCACCCAGCCGGCTCCCACCCAGCCTCTCTGCCCAGCCCAGGGGGACCCACAAAACAGGAGCCCAGGCTGTGCCCAGCTACCCACACAAGCTCACTGGCTTCCAGCAGGGGAGCTCCCACTACACCCCTGCCCCAGGGCACCTGGAACCAGCCGCGCTGCCCTGCACTTGCTGGGCACAGGCGCTGCAGGTGCCTGGCTAGCACAGCCTGCTCTCCAAGCACCAACAGCAGCTCAGGGAACGCGTGCAACGCCCACAGCAAGCATGCAGCCACACTGCCTCCAGCACACCCTCCCAGCTTCAGCACAGCCACAGCCCTGCCCGTCTCAGCCCCAAAACACGGCAGCCCTTAGAGAAAATCATGGCAGGACCCACAGGGTTTCCCCCGGGGCTAAGAAAGCAAGCCAGCACTCCAGACTCAAAGAGCCACACGCCACCTGGAAACACCCACTATGACAACAGAGCCTAAAAAATCAAGCCACACAACCCACAGAGGTGCCAGCACTGCCCTCAGAAGGGACCAGCTGCTCTTCTGGCCTGCTCACTTTGGGATAACTTGGACCCCAGCTCAAGCAGCTCACCCGCTGCGCTGCCACCGCGCCCCTCGCAGCCTGCCTGCGGCAGGGCTCTCGGCGCAGGCTCACACCCGGGCACAAACCAGCACAGCTGACCTGTCCTGCTCGGGGGAAGCACCGCAGCCAGCAAACCCTGCTAAGCACAGCATCACACACAGCTCTCAGCTCTTGACAGAGCCCACAGGTGCCCTTACGCCCTCGCTGAGGAGCTCGGGCACCAGGCACACCGGTGGTCCCTTCAGACAGACGCACTTCACCTGGGCGCCTCTGCCCTGCCCTTGTGCAGGGCCTGACACAGGGCTCGAGGGAGGTCAGTGCTTGCCGAGTGTTGTTTGAATCCCTCACGTTCCTTTCAAGGACGCAGAGGCTCCTCCAGCTAGGAGGACAGGACTGCTTCTGTGGCTGGTGAGACCACAGTGGAAACATGAAGCTGCATAAGATGGCAAACGAGAGCCCTTCCAAATCAGACAGCTGGAGACTTATTCCCACTTCATAGGAAGCATCGCTGGTATTTCATCAAGAAGCCAAGCAGGACACCTCAAAGCCTGAGCCTTGGGCATATGCCATGGGATCGCAGAGTGTGAAATAATCATCCAAAAAGAATTTGTGTTGTATATTAATCTTCCCCATACTTCCTTCTCAAAAAGGCTTCTGCCCAAATAACCGGACCTCAGAAGGCCCACAGCCATTATCGCACTGCACCTGGGAACACGAGCATTGCAATCCTGGGTAACTGCAGCCCTTCGGGCAAGGCTCAGCCTGGTACAGGAAAGGGACACGGGGCCGCGTCTGATCCTCAGCACAGTCTTTTCCAAGGACTGAGCAACAAAACACAAAGGCATGCAATAAAAAGGCACCCCGATGTGCAGCACATCACCCTCCGGTGCCTTCAGCACGAGCACAGCCAGGGCTCACCCTCCTCCCTCCGGACTTTGATCTCAGAGTTACATGCTACCCGTGGGCCACTTCACTTTTAGCCTGTGCTCCCTACACTGCCACCGAGATGAGCCAGTCATTACTTGGCAGGGGCAAACGCAGGGCAGGGAAGCAGGGAAGGCAGGACCCACCATTCTTCCCAGCCAGCGCCTGCCTTCGTCAGCCTCTGATCACAGGCCAGCTTGCTCACCCCCATTTTACCCCATGGACATTGCAATAGGGCTACTTCACTCTGTTTTCTCATATAGGTTAAGACCCATCGGGATCTTAGAGATTTCTGCACAAAGTTTAGCCAGTTTATTTTTTATCTTAGACAGGTTCAACCTGAAGTAAAACAGAGTTCACAGTACAAGAGAAGCCTGGGACAGGGGAGTTCAAGCATGCTGGACAGAGAGAAACATGCTCAGTTTTGGGGGGCTTTTTGTTTGTTTGTTTTTTTAATGCATACACCTTGACTTCAAAGCCTTTTTCTCCTTTGCTCCTCTTCCCACATCCCAACTCTCACATGTAATGGAGGCAAATCTCTATCTGCTGTTGCCAGACCCTGGGCTGGACATACCCACGCCCATCAACTGGAGGGCAACTACACCAGCGCACACACAGCAGCACAGCTTGTCGCTGTGGAAATCCCAAATTACAGCACTGAAGAGGTCATCGCTCGGCAAGAGCACGCCAAGATGGTCTGCAGGAGCTACTTTCAGCCACCCAGGCTAGAGAAGCACAGCACCCAGAGGGCCCCAGCTCAGACGGGCTCTTCAGCCTCCCTGCAGTGCCTATCACTGGAGGGGGAGCGTGGGTCCCCCTTGCACAACCCGCTCCCAGCCCCACGGGAGGCAAACTCCCTTTGCCAGGGCCTTTAAACACCCAGACAAAAACCCTGGCAGGCAGCAGGAAAGAGCTGATGCAGCCCTGTGCAAGGGGAGCTGCAGAGACCCTGGTGATCCAGCAGAAGGGGACCCACGCTCTCTGCAAAAAGCAGCTTGATTTGATTCGCTCGCGTTTTTGCACGCAAAGCCCTTGGGGTGCTCCAGCATTTTGCAAAACACGCACGTTCTGCCAAAGCTGCTTCATTTCTGATGGCAGGGAAGGTGAACAGTGCAGACTGTTTCTTTTTTTCTAGCTCACAGGGACTTTGAGGGATAGGAATACACTGCATTCCCAGAGAGCAGGCTGGGGAGATGGCACGGCTGGTGTGTGCTGGCAGCCAGCCTGCTGGCAGACGACAAGAGGGAGGCCACAGCCAGCTTGTCTTGCAGCTTTTTCACCAGAGCCATGGCTCCTGATGGCTACAGACCCGCCGACAGCCCTGCCAAGCTGCCATTTTCAAGCAGCCACAGGACCTGAAGTTACAGTCGGTATGGGTGCCCACACTTGGCAAGCCTACACACATGGTTCAGGATGCCCTGCAGGATGTAGCAGACTGCAGCCACCGCTTTCTGACCCAGTTCTGGGCTTCGCCATGCTGGAGATGGAAATGTAAGGCAGACCACCCCTGTCACAGAGCTGGACGCCCAGACACACAGGCGGAGCCGAGACAGGGAAGGGGAAGGACAACCAAGTCTCTTCCAGGCTTCTTCCCCGGGACAGGGCTTAGCCACCTCCCCTGGGGGAGACGCACACTTTCAGAAAGAGCCCAGAGGCTGAAAATCACAGCACCATCCATGCTCACGACCATGGACTTGGGGGTACAGGGTTTGTATCACTGCCCCCTCTCCGTTCTGTTCCTGGGGTCCTACACGGCCAGCTCTGCTCCCGCAGGGACCAAGCCCCTCCTCCCCTGCCAACACCCCCCCCTGCCCCAGCAGCTCACCTCTGCTCTCCTTCACAGCACCCAGCTGCCACCACTCAGTTCAGCCGGGAGCCATCCCTCCCCATTCACACCTGGCTCCCAGCTGGCTGCCTGCGCTCCTGACTCAGACACATGCCCAGCAGCACAGGCTGCAGCTGGTCCCAGGGAAGCAGACAGGGGATCACACTCGTGCACAGCGCAGCACACAAGCCAGCCACCCTGCTCCCTCCTAGCAGGGTCTGACCAAACCAGGCTGGTGGCCCTGCTCTCTTTTAGAGGCACAGAGAACTTGGTTCATGCGGGGAGCTGCTCCACCCAGGCTGAAAATCCTTCCCCCCAGCCCCGGGGAAACACTGTTTACAGAGCTCTTCTCCTCCTGCAGAAACAAAGGAGCCTACAGCCAGGGGCAAGAGCAGGCACCTCGCATTATTAACCTCTCCTTTGCTGCAGCGTTAGACGGACACAGAGCACCGTCAGCCAGCACCCCCCAGAAGCCCTGCTGCGGGCTCCGAGGTCAACCCTGACAGCACAGGCACTCTCCAGCTTCTGAACACCAAAACCAAAACCCCTGCGCAGGGTCTGAAACAGGCACATCAGAAGCACCTTTCCCGTCATCATTGCTGCACCCACGCCATCAAACCCACAGAATAACTGGACACGCCTGGTGTCTTGCAGAGGACACAGAGCTGCAGCAAAGGCAAAGAGCTGCAGTGAGGATCCAGGGAGAGGGGGGAAGTGCTGCCACAGGCAGCTTATACGAGGGGGTGCAGAAGGAGCCTTCACTACCCCCATTTTAACCCATGGAGGAAGAACTCCAGCGCTCGGTTCAAGAAAGGACTGACTGCAACACTCAATCATTTTAGATGCTATCAAAACATCCTCTAACAAATAACTGCAGTCAGGTCACTTACCCACTGACACCTGATGAAGTCCCAAATAGGCAGCTCAGTCTTGAGCCAGAACAGGCTTCGTATTTGTTTCCTGATGAGAAAGAAGGAAAATCAAGGTGGCTCCTTTTGCCCGTGTTTCCCCTGCCACCTTCTGAGCAATGCAGTCCCACACTGTAGGGGAGAACAACGATTTCATTTGGGTTTTGGTAGCACAGACCTGAACGCACAACCCTGGCTTTGCTGTCCCCCTTTTTATACCCATGCTGGGAACCCATTTCGTTTTCTCACTTTGTTGAGTTTACATCTCACTTCCAAACTCTGAACTGCTTCTCTACTTCTTTTCTGAATCAAGACAGCATTTCAAATGCCTGCGGTTTTGAGACATTAACTGTGCAGTTACTTGAAGAGTAAGTTGTTCTCCTCCCATTGCTTTTTAAAACAAAACAAAATCTTTGGCCCTAACAAGTGTGATGCCTCCTAGCTTTTCTTTTTCCTTAATACTATGACACCCTTTAATTCAGACAGCTGTCTTTGTGTACATGCAGAAGAAAATCTACAAGCCTCGAGAAGTTAATCACAGTTCAAGGGGAATCTCTGACGTGGAAGTCAACAAGGCAGTATCCAAGGCTGCGACTGCCAGAAGACAGTGCCACAGAAGGACGGATAGATTCCAGATAGAGGTTCAGACCTGACTCTGCAAGGTATCGGCACAACATCTCAACCTAGACAAGAAAGGGTACAGCTGTCAAGGACACCCATATCTATGCAGTTACAGGATCGGCCAAGTAGTTGTTCCTGGGGCTGACGCTGCCTTAACCCCAGCTCTCTTGGCCTCCTGTTGCCTCTGGCAGCTAAGAGCCATCTAAGCCCCCACGACACCGAGGACAGAACCATGCTGCAGTACCACCACGCTGTAGAGGCAGGGTTTAGTGGTCTGTCACAGATGCAGAGCAGGGGCAAGTCCCTCCTCCCTCACACCCAGCTCTTCTCCTCAGCTAGCAGGGTCCTGCCAGGGCATCTCCCATCCCGCCCCATACTGCGGGGCACCACAGGCTGGGGACCACCAGCCCCTCCTCTCCTCCACCCGACATACCCGACCTCCTTCAGAGCCTAAGCACATGGCAGCTCTCTACTGCTTGGCATCACGTGCATTTAAAACCATGGCAATACCCAAGCACCCACGGCCCAGCAAGATCCTCCCATGGTCGGCTCCAGAGACCACGTTAAACGCCAGACTGTCCTTCCTCCAGCTTCTCCAGGCCAAGAAAAAACCCACACAGCCTTAACCCAGTCCACAACAGCTGGGTTGGCATCTGCAGCTCCTGGCACCACTTGGCAGGTCCATTTGCAGTAGGACTGCTCTCCTCGGCTTCACAGCAAGCTGGTCATCCACAGCCCCAGCCGATCCTAACCTCTCCTGCAAGGCGCTTTCAAACACCAGCATCTGCTTCTGTGATCTGAAGCAAGCGAGAGGGAAAAGCCAGACAACACAGTGGGACACAGGGAAGGGACAATCCCAGCCCATGACACATGTTTCAGCCTGAGCCCACAGGAGCACCTGGTGCCATCACAGCAGCTACAAAGCACCATCGGGTGCTCAGAAGCGGTGCTGTGAAAGGAGTAGCTTCTTTTATTTGTCACTTGTGAAGCGCTGAAGGGACAAGCTCATCTCCTGGCTGCTGCCGGGCCAGCTGGCGCAGCTCCCTGCCGCACACAGGGCTGCGCTGAGAGGTGCTGGGGCACTCGGCAGGCGCCACCGCTGCTGTGCAAGGAAGTTAACCTGAAGCAGGCACCAAGGAAATAACAGCAAAGCTGGACTGTGGCCTCACCTGCTCTGGGCAGTTGCCTTCACAGGCCCAACACAACCACAAAGGCACACTTTGAACTCAAGCAAAATCCCAAAGGAATTGCCGGTTTGCTCAGGAAGGGACTGCTGGGTTACCTTTTGCTTAGACAAACATCTGACTGCATTTGTAGCGGAAAGTCTTTTGCCAAAAAGACACAGAGTTTTGTTAACGAGCAGCCACGCAGAGGCTGCCCTGCGCTGGAACCCGGGCCAGGGCTTTCTGATTTTTAAACAGGGCACCTAGTGCATCCCCTTAAAAGAGCCTCTGGTCTCTGCCACGGAGGCGCTGTCAGACTCTACAGCTTTTAGGGGATCAAGGTCTCCGTGCTGACTCCCAGCACACCACATTTTGGGCAGTGGCAGCACAAGGGCAGGTTTTTCATTTTCCACATAGAGACTGTTGAAGCTGAACTGCTGAAATGAGCTCCCCGGGTTCTTCCTTTGAACCTCTTCCCACCCTTCACACGTCCCAAGAGCTCTCATGAATCAAAGAGCCAGCAGCAAAAGCAGCCCCTGCAGATCCTCCTCGAGAAGAGCCTTCCTACTCAGAGACCAGCTCTGTAATAAACATATGGCCCCAAAAGCAGAGGGGAAGCCCCTCCAAAACACAAAGGAGTGGAGCCACTCATTACAGGGGGCGATCAGAAAAGCTGACAGGTCTGTGTAGGGAGCACCGGGGGCCTGAAAAAATGCACCTGTCAAGCCACTGCTATCATCTGAAACAGCTGGCATTTTAGAAGACAAGGCAGTAGCCACATCACAAAAAAATAGAAGGACAACACAATCAAGAGACAGGCGCCCCAGTGGGTCCAGGAACAGGCAGGTTTGCACCTCTGCAGCCATCAGCACAAGCAGCTCCAAGTTTCAATCGAGGCTCAGAGTTGCAGGACAGACCCCCTCAAGCCGGAGCTGTCAGGCTCACTGCAGAGCGTGTTCCCCGTCACCACGTGCGTTATAGGAGCAGCTCGAGATGGTGCAGGCTGGATGCGAGCAGCCTCTCTGCCAAGGACAAAAGCAAAGACCCCAGTACGCCCTGTGTGCCTTCCTCTCGCACTGGAAAGTCTTCCCAGTGCACTCTGGCACCTGATCTCATTAAAAGGGAAGAGAAAGAACAGATGGAAACGCAAAAAGAAGCTGTTCAGCTGCCAACCGCTGACCCCATCCTGACTCCATCCCTCTCCTCACCGCAGCAGGAACACAACTGGCTGCTCTTGGAAGGACAGCAAGGACAGCAGGAGAGGAGGAGGATTTCAGGGGGCAATAAACAGCAGGAGCAGATGAAATTTTGGTAAATAAGGGCTCCTTCGGTCAGGAAGGAATTAACCTGCAATCGGGAAATACAACACACAAGGACTGTGCCGTGCCTGGGAACCTCTCCAGCTCCTGCAAGCAGCAAGGAGTGGGGTGCTGGCTGAAACAGCCGCGATGCCCAAAGCCTTTCCAGCACGTCTCTGCCTCCAGGCACCAGCCAACGCAGGAGCAAGGTCCCAGCACACAAGCTGGGGGCCCCAGCACAGCCTGCAGGAATCTCACAGCCTGCAGTTCAGGTATTCAAGTGTTCTAGGAAGCTTCAGCACACCCAGGTGACGTTCTATAACCAGGAGCGTAAGAGAAGGTATGTGTATCCACCATCCTGCCTTTCAAGGTGGAAGACATCCTTGCAACCTTCCCTTACAAAGCAGCATGTGGACTCCCAGGGCAACCAGGCCACAAAGAAGAAACCTTCCCAGCTGCCTTAACCAAGCCACCACCCCTTCCTCTGTCCTATAGACAGAAAAACATAATTCCCCCCCCCGCCCCGCCCCCCCCCCCCTCCCCATGCCAGAAGCAGCACATAAGACAGACCAAGGATGACACTGAAGGTGACAAATTTGCACTCACCTAATTACAGCTCTGCCAGGGTCCAGGCAAGCTGTTTGATCTCACAGGGACTCAGCTTTTCTACCCACCAGGCAAGTCCACCAGGCAAGTCCAGCAACACTTCCTCGGGAAAAGACAAAGTCACAAGGGCCAGCAATCAGCTCCCATTCAACAGTGCTGCGAATACTATGGAGAGGCTTCTCCCTCCTCTCTCTAATGCCTGAGCAGCCCAGTATTTTGAGCAGCACACAGAATAAGCTTTCTTAGTAGAAAATGATACCAAGTTAGTCTGGTCAAAGATAGGCACAAGAAGCATTACTGACAAACCTTGTTACCCGCACCCTTACAGCATGCTGGCTAGACCAACAGATCTTGAAAACACGCACCTGTAGCAGCCCTGAAAGGCAGCGAAAACAGCATCTCAGCTCTGCGGATAGAACCCAGATGCAGATGATATTGCACAGGACAATTAAGGTAGAAGTTGATTATGCACCAGCTTTTCTCCAGCAACTGCTTACAAGCAGGGTCTTGTCCCATAGGAGGCACAAGGTGTCAGACTCCACATTTGCTGCGGGCTGACGTGCCCAGCACATCTGCAGCCGGGTCACAGCTGCCTGCCTCTCTCACCCCCCCAAAACCCTTGCAGAGGGAAATGGAAGGGCACTGAGCATCCAGCCGGTACCTTCAGCCCTCGGCACCCTCTGTCACTAAAGAAAAAAAAGAACAGGGCCAAGGACAATTATGCCCTGGCACCAGGACCTTCTTCCTAGAGGCAGCCCTCAGCTGAACTGCTGAGAAACAAGTACCTACAGTTTCCCTTTAGCACAGCCTCAAGGCAGATGCCTTCTTGTAACCCTCCCCCCTGGCTGCCGCTCCCACCTTTTTAACTAGGTGCTAATTTCTCCCCGACAGGCTCACAGGAACTTGCTGGGCTGCACACCAGAAGATGGCTTCAGTTTCATTTCCCTAGGACTAGAAGACAGAGATTTCCAGCCCTCTTTGGAAACTTTTTCTTTCCTGGCTGCTCTCCCCAGCACTGAGAACTCCTTTTACAAATGATAGCTCATGAAAGATACATCTGGGATTAACCAAGCTAGCTACACCGAGCCTTCACAAGGAACGGCTGGGCAGCAAGGAGAACTGATGCATCTCCACGAGGGGCAGGTCTGGGTAACCAGCCCAGCAATGAGACTGGCCAGGCAGCCACCTCGCGAGGAACACTTCTGCATCAGCGAGGGCAGTGGCAGCTTTGCAGGCCGACTCTGAAAGGCTCCAGCTGCTGACAGAGCGCAGCTCCCTGCTTCGCTGCTTTGCAAGCCCTCCCTGCCCGAGCACAGGCAGCAGCTCAGACAGCAGCCTTCCCTTCAGGCAGGACACTGGAGTCTGTAACGGCAGCTTCGGGCCCTGGGCTCAGCTTTGCTCCTCTCCACAGCTCAGAAGCTTTTCTGCCTCGGTGGGTGCACTGGTCCCTCCCTGCCCTGAACTCGAGAGGGGGCCCTGGGGAGGTCAGACCAGCACCTCCGCACTGTCAGGCTTGCTGGGCTGCATCTCTGTGCTACCCACAGTCCATGCACAGAAGGGCAGCCCTTGTTCTAGCCCTTGCTGGCAAAGTCAGCTGAAAAGCAGCTGGGGAGGAGCATTCACTTGGGAGAGCAGGATTTCTCCTTCCCAGTGAGCAGCAGTTGCAGGGCAGCAGGCAAACTGGCTGACATTTGCCAAGAGCTCTGAAGGTGCAAACCCCTCCAGAAATGCCCATCATTAGTCCTGCTAGTCTCGGCCCACAAAGCTGGTTTGTGTTTTGAGAGAGCCCAACTCTTACTACACACCCCTGTCCCTGGGAGCTAATCCCTCCTTGCCTTAACTGTCCATCTGAGCCCGCAGCAGCATTTCAAGGCCCAGAAACACCCGGCGTGAAAGGAAAACAAAGGTCAGATCTCAAGTGCAGCCTCTCCTGGGGATGCATGCCCCACAAGAAACCTCCTCTCATTAAGGTCATCGTCCAGGTAACCCTGCCCCAGCTGCTCCTGCAGAGAAGCGATACAAGGGACTCCCCAGCACCCCCTCCCAAAGCCTGCTCTGTCCCCTGGCAGGGCAAGTGCTGCTACCAGCAGGGACTCCCTGCCCTCCCAAACGCCCCCCTCAACATTCCCACTTGCCCCAAGTCTATGTACAGCTCCATCTGGCAACGCCACAGCAACAGCAGTTGTCTTTGCAGTAAAATAAAATAGGCAAGGGGTATATTTTTAGAGGAACATAAACCTGATTTTCAGTGATACTGGATAACTGCAGCTCTTACCGGCTTCAAATGGTATTTTGGGCACTACCACCTCAGAAAACTCAAGCTTTCCATATAAACAATGGAATTCACCCCCAAAACTAGTTTCCACACAGAGAAAAAAGTATTCTGGTCAGATTTAAAGAAAACCTTGTGTTGCACTTACACCAGAAATGGATGACGAGTTTCAAAGCTGTTTGTAGGAGGGCTTTGACCTGAGGAAAGGAAATAAGCAATCAGTGAGGTAACTCACTGCCGCACATGGAACCAGCTATGTATGAAGATAACAGAGGCAAAAGATGTCAGTCTCTCAAGTGGTATATCAAGTCTGGATAACATTTGGTCTGGATAAGAGAGAGTTTTAAATTCCACCTCATCCCAGGTTTGACAACACTGATTAAACCCCCCCAAATCCTACAAATTACTGATCATCAGCTCCAGCGGTGACAAAAGGAACTAGTTGTTAGACCATGTCCAGATATTTTCAGCACCATATTGCCTTCTGAATGTGGTGCCGTTTGCTCTATACCTGTCACTATGGCTGTCACCAAGCGTTATTAGAAGTGAGTCAGGGACTGCACATGTGCTAGTGCAGATCCACCTTCACCGTTCCAAAGGAAACAACTCCATAACGACAGATTAGTGAGAAAGCAGGAATAAAGGCATTTTTATTTTGTATAGATATATCTGTTTTCAGAAAGGAATTCAGTTTATTAATAAAACTATTTTTGTTGAAGTTTAGCAGCAGATCGATAAAATTAGCTGGAGGGTTACTTACTTTCAAGTAGATCCAGTGTTCCACTCCCCTCCTGGCAGAAAAGAAAAGTACCTTCAGGTTTTCAAGGCACAGATTGTGTATTTCTTGTGGTATGAACTAATTTCTTTTAACATTCAGCTGCGCAACTCACCAGTTCCAAGAACTGCGTGTTATAGTTTGCATTCTGAACAAAGCTAAGTACCTTCCCTTCCAGGGCTCTTTTGTCTTCTAAATGCATCCTCCTTGGTTGTATCTCATCTTACTGTGTTCTCACTGCTTCTCTATAAATGAACATATTAATCCTTAATTTTCTAGGTTTCTTGCTCCATTTGCCAAAGCAGCATTTTCCTTCTCTCAGGAGCTGCAGATGCAGATTACCACTGTGCCAGCTTCTTCCTGTCTGGAGTGGTTTGGCAAAAGGAATTAGTTCAGGAAAGTTCATAAACGTCTATTTTCTTTTCACTTCTACTACACTTCACAGCTGTCTCACTGTGCTCTTGTCACTTTTCTTTCGAGTATACTTATGAAAACCCATCACAGCAGCTAAGGTCTGCAGGGTTGGAAAGCTGACCTTCCAACACAAGGGGCAGAAATACGGGAGGCAATCTTTCTCCCATCAAATAACAGTTCCTCCACAACTCTTTTACTGTTTGGGATATCCCTGAGAAAATGCAAAACCTCAATTTTGGCTTGTTGCAGCATTCACAACGATGGAGAAAAAGCTGTCAGGATTCACTTGTCAGCAGCTTAGGAGCTGTGGAACTTGAGGTCCATTTGAAAATGCTTCAGTTATTTGTATGCAGTAGACCTAGATGCAAGGGCATTAAAATCTGGCATGAAAGCCTATATGAGCAGGATATGCTCTAGTCTGAAAGAAGACAGGTTTGGATTGAGATAAAATGAAACACAGACAACTAGAAAGAAGTACAAGTGCAATACTGCTGGTTGACTTCATGTTTAAAAACATGGCCCATCAGTGCAGAGAAAAACTAGTCTGTAGCATCCAATTAGAGCTGCTGCATTTTTCTAAGCTGTCCGGCTTACTCTGCATCCAGGCAAAACTGTTCACAGAAATAGTATATTCCCTTTTTTTTATGTATCACTTCAGGAGAAAAGGAAAAAAAACCACAAACAACAAAACACGCAAAACCCCAAAACTGTTGCTATAGAGGTATCATCTATAGAGATAAAGAAGGCCTAAAATGAAGCAAGAATTCATAGAATCACCTTTCTAAATCTTCAGCTGCTCAGTCTTGAAAATATGGGGGAAGAAAACTGAAATGCATGTGAGTTAGCATGCGGTTGCATAAAGCTATCCATGAGATCAACTAGGACTCTAGGAATTTCCAAAGAAGTTGATCCCACCACATCTGCTTTCTCCCTACCTGTGAGAAAGCACATCGTGAAAATCAACCTTCAGACAGATAAGATTCCTTCCCCCTTTGAGTACTGCATCATCACAGAGAGCCCAGCACCCCCAGAACAGCAAGAGAGATGAAGGAACCGGCACTTACTGCCACAGAGCATTTCCAGTCGGTTTGATTCTGCAGGTCAGCTACAAGCAACAGGATCCAACTCATGTTCAAAGAGCTCCAGCTCTACGTCTTATTGAACAATGGAAGTGGTGCACTCTGGAAACTCTAATTTAGATGTCCCACTATATATGCTGGTAAAAGCATATAGATAGATAGATAGATAGATAGATAGATAGATAGATAGATAGATAGATAGATAGATAGATAGATAGATAGATAGATAGATACACACACACACAGATTATTCAGACATAATCTGGGGTTTGCCTCACGCCTCCTGCAATGAAGCCACTGATACTTACCTATCGTCACACATACAGGGCATTGCAAACCATCCTTGAAACAACTCATCAGCAACTAGTAGACTCTGTATTAAAACTGTAGCAGTATTAATATTTGATGTCTTCACAGCAGTAAAGATTTATTTATTTTTTAAAAAGCAGAAAAGTCTAAGAAAGCCATTATTTGTCACGGGATGATCCAAAGGCTGTTAATCTCCTGTCTATACCTTAAAGAAAGAAAAGAGGAGAAAAATCTAATTTAAACAAGTGTTATTAGGGAAAAAAAATGCAGACTGATGTTACATTAAATTATTTGGGAGGCTGAGGTATCCAGCCATGGTCTTCAGTATAAAAGAAAATTATAGGGTCTATCAACTAGAGAAGCGGTGCTCTGAGCCTATGTGCTGGCATGCTTACAGTTTTTTTAATGTCTGGCAGGATGTTTTACAAACTAAACTCAGCAAGGTGACGATTCCACCACAAGGTGCTTCAGATGGTTTTGCTAATAATTTTGATCAGCTGAAATGGAGAAAAACATAACTTCATTTATTTGGCTTTTCCAGAACCTGTCAAGTCTGAGCAGAACCATTAATTTCTCCCTTCTGCATCTCCCCCACCTTCTTCCAGAAAAGACGCACTTCAATTTTACTTTTTTTCTACAAGTATTCTGCATAATCAGCCTTTGTTCCCAAAACAAATTTCGGTCATTCTTTGTTCTCTTCCTTTGCTAGAAGGAAGTGCCATTTCTTGAGAATGTTCATTGGAGGCTGGTACTGCTACTGCTGCAAACACGGAAGTGCTAACCACCATCTATTGGCTTTTCTTTTAAGAGCCTTTTAACCAACTTTGTTAATGGACCAAATGCAATTTAGGTATGGAACTTGGCTAAAATGTAGCTTCAATTGGCTATTAAAATTTAAGAGCCAACTAAGATAGCTAATTACAAAAAAAGCTCCAGTGATAATCTTAGGAAGAATTAGTAATAGCAAATGACAGGCTGTCTAGTCTTATTCCCAAAGGGAAAGAAACTCTTAACTAAGAAGTCAACCAGACAACATGCAGAAAACCTAATTGCATTACTCTTATTATGGCATCCCAAATCTGGCAGCTCACTAGGATAAAACAGTGAGTAAAGTCTGTCAAACTACTCAGGAAAGCAACTGACCCTTCTTAATGCTAGCTGTAACAGACATCGGGAATTACGTTAATATTTTGTATTAACTTATTCCTGTAAAAATTAGCAAAGAAGCACCATCTAAAAAATATCTTATACCCATCCTGAATTTGATTCTCTCGCCAGATATTTTAGATTAAGGAAAAAAAAAAATAGAAACAATGTCTGCAAAGCGTTCAAGCACTAAAAGAAGCATTCTGTGCTTCGTTATCAATAGCCTCATGACACCATCAGCTGAAGTGCCGACTAGTTCTCCTGTGAAGATTTATCATGTATAGCGGCCACTTTGAAACATAGGTAGCGGAGTCTTTAACGTTCCCTACTCAAGAGTCTCCCTGCTGTGCTGTAAATGTCAGTCCGGTCTTTTCACGGCTGTGCGCACAGATTGGAAACAGCAGGAGAGCTTGGGAGTATGACTGCAATACCAGTAAGGACACTTGTCTTCACGGCACTGCTCAAGTGGCTCTGGGAATGCAGGACCCTGCTGTTCTCTAATATTTACACACACCTGCAGTCCCCAAGAGCCGTAAATGCAGTCTAAAGGCAGCTTGCTTCTTTTGTGTCGGGGGCTTTACTTTCAAACAGGGATGGCAACAAAATCCTACCGTTTCCCTATCCCTGTTCTGCAAAACAGCACACACGTGTGCAAGCACATACAGTATGCGGTATGTACAGTAGCACTGCAGGGATTGTCACAGCCTTCCACTTCGCTTATCCTGACCATCCCACGCTTTAAAACATCATTGCAGGTCACAGTGAGCCAAAGGCGTTCTTGCTTGCCACGACTGTAGCTTTGCAGTCTCTTGTGAGCAAAGGCAAGCCCTGAAACAACATTCACCTAGGATGGAAAGCACCCTTTTTCTTCGCAGAACGCTTGTCAGTACAAACTTTTTCCAGGACTTTTTTGGGGTGGGAAGAGGCAGGGGTGGCTTACGAAATCTGCACCTCAGAACATTCTTTTCAAATATATGGAAATGTCTGTGTTTCCTGCATTTGGCTTTGGCAGTCTCAAAAGAAAACACACTCCTTGTAAACTTCAAAATAAAGAGAGAAAGTTTACTGGTAAATAAGTTACTAAAACAACTGAAATGTCAAACAACTAAAGTACAAAAGAATGACATTAACTTTGAGTATGCAAGACAGCAAGAGAATACAATATGCTTTCCTGACAACAGTTCTTCGGAATAGTGTAACATACTTTTTGAACAAAATAATTAAATGAAGTCATTAAAATGATAGTTTGGTTTGAGGAGTTTTAAATATGAGAGAGGCTTTAGCAGTCCTGTTTTGCATCTGAAATGAAAAGCATGCTATGCTTAAAGACACCAGCCACACTTTGCTGATTGAGTCTGTATAGCAGTCAGAGTAGAAACGAACTTTTAAATATGTTATTCCAGTTTTATTTCAAAACAATGGATTCCCTTGTTTTCAAAACATTACCTCGGCATTCATTCAACATTTTATGCTACAACATATTTATTTCAGTAGCGATTCAGACATAAAATCAAGCAAGCATAGCACTGGGCATCCACACAAATACACCACCCACTGGCTCATATGCATTCGTTTTGGTTTGCCGCACTTCATAAAGCAGTCTCCCTGATAAGAATAATGTTCATGCCCTAACATTTTTTTTTTTTTTATTGCAGTATCTAAATGTAAAGTAGTGGTATTTCACACCAAAATTAAACACTGCATTTTTTTACTTACAACTCTGAAAACAAGACTCAAAGCCAGGCAAGGAAGTACTTTTAAGAAAGGTTTTGGAAGGTTACATGCTTCTCAACTATGCAAAAAAGGTAAACCATTATTTTGTTATGAGAAGCACATGCAAGTCAAGCTTTCACTGGAACTAGACACTTTACAAAATTATTAATGATTACAACTTTTCACTAACATAAAAAGAAAACCTGAGGGGGCAGTTGAGAATGGACCTTGGATTTTGGTTTGTTCTTTTCTTTTCCCTGGGCTCTATGTCTGAAATGCTGGTCTCCTCCTTTCCAGAGAAAAACTGAATAATTAGAAAAGTGACACAAACACAAATACTATGAAAAAAATAACTAACATTCACTACTGAGAGAGAGGGGGGGTTAAGAGATAGGGTAAAGTTTAACGATTACGATAGTCTGCTTAGCTGTTTAGGGTAATAATAGTCTGCTTAGCTGTTTGCCAGATCTTACATGGTTTGTTTGGGTGTTGTGATAAGGTATACGGGAGTAAAGAGCCTTATGACCATATAAGTCCAGCTTTATGACCATATAAGTCAAAAGAACAATTACAACCTTGCAAGAACAAGCCAAAGCTGGTTCTGCGGTTTGGACAAAAACCAGGACGCTACTGAGCCTGCGCCAGATGTGGGGGTAACTAGCAAGACTCGCCTGCCTTCATCCTCAGGACCCCTGACGACCACCACCAGGGGACACTGCGCAAACTCAGTCGAGAAAAAAATATGGAAATGGCTCGCAGAACTAATTTTAATACGAAGCGGGGATAGGTAATGCATATGTATAGGTGCATTACAACACATTATGAATATGTAATGAGATGCCTTATAAAAACAGAGCAAGTTTTCGTGTCAGGCGCGCACGGTTTTGGCGGGACTACCCCCCGTGCTGCCCAGCGCTGAATAAACATACCTACTTCACAATCTTACTGATTGTGGAGTCTGCTTTCCGCGCGTCAGTTTTGGCGAGCCAGCCAGGAGGATCTCCACTCGGCTGCGGGACCGACTGCGGAGCGGACGCTCCTAGGCGCGCCCCGAGCATTTTACTCGGAGGAGTCTCCGCTGCCGGCCGATCACCGCGGGAGTGGACAACAGCCTCTTGAAGCTGCGGATTTAACGGTATGTTTAACGAAGGGACTTGAGCGTACGCACATTCGGGGCTGCTGATAAATCGCGCAGAGACGTCTGGCGTGCAGCATAGTGCCCGTGGGTTGGGTACCTATAGGGTTTGGGACTGCAATTGGGAAACTCGCTGGCCGATAGAGCGGCCGGTAGCGATCTCGGGGATAGATCGACTGAGTTCGAGGTAACCACTGTATCTCGTTGTTGGGAGCCAGGAGAGGCAGGAGAGGGGTAAGCGGGCCTCATGTAATTCACAAAATATTTGCAGCTGCTAAAAGGTTGTTAACTGGAGCGATGCTATGTTAGATTTCTCTTGGTATTGATTTTGGTTATGGCAATAAGGCATTTGGAATAGACTACCGATTTGGATTTGTCGAATCATAGTGTTTGTGTGAAGTGATGTGTGTGTGATTTTCTCTGAGTGCATGGACGTCCGTGAGAGTGGAATTGAGTGAGAATAAGTGAGAGTGTGGCTGACAGGCGTGAAAAGAGAATTTAAAAGTCAGTTTAAATTCCTTAGGAGTATATTGAAAATGGGTAACACCCAAGGAGGGATACTAAAAAAGAGTCCTCTGGGTTGTATACTCGCCCATTGGAAGGATATTGTTGGGAAGGGAAGCACAGAAAGTAAAAAGACCCTCATTAAATATTGTAATCAGTGGTGGCCATTGTATAAGTTAGAGGGCAAAGTTAAGTGGCCGTTTAATGGAACATTGGATTATAATACTTTGTTACAGCTTATGCTGTTCTTGAGAAGAGAAGGGAAATGGGATGAAGTGTCATATGCAGGTATGTTTTTCACGCTGCGAAACCATCCGGAGTGGCAAAGGGACTGTGGGATAACACCCCCACAGGACCCTATGGTACTCGCATTGGAGCGAGAAAATAAAGGGGGTAGAAGTAAACTGAAAAGATGCTGTTCTTCCTGCAGCATTGGGCAGAGGTGTACAAAGGCAGACAAAGTCCACCAAGCCCCAGAACAAGACTTAAATGACTTGTTTAAACCTCCCCCCCGGGCACGGGACCAGGATGCGGACTCGGAAGGAGCTTCAAATCCTCCTGATAGCCCTGTATCTTCCCACACTCGGCAGAAGTCTGCCCTGACTATTTTACAAGCACCCCTCCGAGAGGCGGTGGGGCCAGATGGTGGAACAATGCTAATTAAAGTGCCTTTCTCCACTGCTGATTTGGGAGAGTGGAGAAAGATTGCAAAGGATTATAGAAGTGACCTGATAAGTGTAGCCAGGCATTTCCAATTTATCGTAAAACAACACAATCCCGATTGGAATGATATACAATTAGTATTGGAATATTTGACTGAAACTGAAAAACAGCTAGTTTTGAAAACAGCAGGAAATTTGGCCGAAGACCATTATAAAATTACAGGAGGGGATGTTAAGGAACATTTCCCCCTCCAAGACCCAAAGTGGGATGCTAATAGATCGGCACATATGCAAAGATTACAGGAATATCAGGAATGGATTTCGAAGGGAATGGAGAGAGCAATTCCCAAAACTTTAAACTGGTCAGCTTTATATGCAGTTAAGCAAACTCCTTCTGAGTCCCCGTCTGAGTTCCTGGATCGGCTGAGGGATGTGATGCGCCGTAACACGCCGCTGGACCCTGGGTCTGAGGTAGGGATCCAGCAATTAGTTTCTTTATTCCTGGGTCAATCTGCAGGGGACATAAGGCGAAAACTTCAAAAGCTGCGTTCTACAGAAGGTAGAAATTTGGAAATATTGTTGGATGAAGCATGGAGGGTGTTTAGTAATAGAGAAGAAGAATATCGGCGGGGACAAAGGAAATTGATAGCTGCCATTCAAGAAAAAGGGGAACGGAGAGGTGGTAGGCGAGATTCGTCTCGATTGGAAAGGGATCAGTGCGCTATATGCAGGGGCTTTGGTCATTGGAAAAGGGAATGTCCTAGAAACAGGGAAGGGGGTCGGAAAACCTCGGCGAACGTGAAGATAGCCAATGTAATAGAAGACTGACGGGAACCTGGGGAATCTACCCTAGCGGATCCACTGGTTATAATTAAGCTAGGGGAAAAGCAGCAACAAGTGGAGTTTTTGATAGATACAGGAGCGACATATTCGGTTTTGAATCAAGCCTTAATGCCTTTAGGAGATGATTACGTTGTAGTACAGGGAGCAACTGGTCAAAGTGAAAAGGCGTATTTTTGCGAACCTTTAAAGTATAAATTGGGAAAACAATGGGGTATCCACAAGTTCTTATACATGCCCAACTCCCCAAAGGCACTTTTGGGGAGAGATTTGTTGGAACAATTAGGAGCAAAGATCACGTTTGAAAAAGGGGAAATTACTCTGGAGGTAAAGGATCGACAATATACACAGGCATTAAGTCTAGTCCTAACTAGTCTCCCCTCGGAAGGGAAAATTGATGAGGAAATTCTGAACCAAGTGTATCCAGGAGTCTGGGCTACTGATGTGCCTGGAAGAGCGAAAAATGCTCCACCTGTTGAAGTTAAGATAAAGGAAGGTCAACGACCGGTAAGGATTAAACAATATCCTCTAAAGAAAGAGGACAGGGAGGGAATCCGGCCAGTGATAGAAAAATTTTTGCAGCTAGGACTATTAAAGGAATGTGAGTCTGAATTCAATACCCCTATATTACCTATTCAGAAGTCCGATGGGTCATATAGGGTGGTTCAAGACTTGCGCGCAGTGAACAGGATTACTGAGGATCTCTACCCAGTCGTGGCAAACCCGTATACCCTACTGACTGCGTTGGCACCTGAATTAATCTGGTTTACTGTTCTAGATTTAAGGGATGCTTTCTTTTGCCTCCCTCTCCACGAAGCCAGTCAAAAGTTGTTTGCATTCGAGTGGGAAAATCCTAAAAGTGGTCGAAAGACCCAGCTCACTTGGACGGTGTTGCCGCAAGGATTTAAGAATAGTCCTACCATCTTCGGCAATCAGCTTGCGAGAGACCTGGAATCCTGGGAAGCCCCGTCCGAGAAAGGAAAATCGTTACAGTATGTGGATGACACCCTGATCGCTACCAACACAGAGGAAGATTGTATGGCGTGGACGGTGAGTCTGTTGAATTTCTTAGGGCTTCAAGGATACAGGGTGTCCAAGAAGAAGGCCCAGGTAATGCAGCGTAAAGTGAATTATTTGGGCTATGAGATCAGTGCGGGACAGAGAACTTTGGGGCAGGCCCGCAAAGAGGTGATATGCCAAACTAAAAAACCCCAGACGGTAAAGGAATTGCGAACCTTTCTGGGAATGACAGGGTGGTGTCGATTGTGGATCTACAATTATGGACTGCTTGTTAAACCATTATATGCGCTGACAGCGACTGAGCAGAAACACCTCGAATGGAATAAAGAGGCTGAACAAGCTTTTGAACAACTAAAGAAGGCTCTGATGTCAGCCCCGGCTTTAGGACTCCCGGATGTGGGTAAGCCGTTCCTCCTTTTTTCTCACGAGAAACAGGGCATTGCCCTAGGAATATTGGCACAGGAGCTAGGTCCGTATCGTCGGGCAGTTGGCTACCTCTCTAAACAGTTAGACGCGACTGCAAAGGGCTGGCCTGGATGCCTAAGGGCAGTTGCGGCTGTGATACTAAATATACAGGAAGCCCGAAAATTCACCCTGGGCCAGAAAATGACTGTTTTTGTGTCCCATGCAGTGTCGGCAGTATTGGAAGCAAAGGGTGGACACTGGCTATCTCCACAAAGATTCCTGCGATATCAAGCTGTAATAGTGGAACAGGATGATGTGGAAATCGTGGTTACTAACATTGTCAACCCAGCTTCTTTTCTCAGCGGAAACACAGGAGAACCAGTGCATCATGACTGCTTGGAAACTATTGAAGCGACATACGCAAGTCGCCCAGACTTAAAGGATAGCCCCATAGAAAACGGAGAAAACTGGTTCACAGACGGGAGCAGCTATGTCCTGAATGGCAATCGACACGCAGGATACGCCATCACCACCAGTCAAGAGGTAATAGAGTCAGGACCTTTGCCCATGAACACCTCCGCACAAAAGGCAGAAATAATTGCCCTAACTCGAGCCCTGGAGTTGGCTCAGAGCAAAACTGTAAACATTTACACAGACACAAAATATGCCTTTGGAGTTGTACACGCACATGGAGCAATTTGAAAAGAAAGACGTTTATTGAACTCCCAAGGAAAGAATATCAAACATGCAGAAGAAATTCTGAAGTTACTAGAAGCTGTCCAACTCCCTGAGAAAGTGGCAATTATGCATATTAAGGCACACCAGAAAGTGAGCTCAGATTTGGAAAAAGGGAATGAACTGGCGGACAGAGAGGCAAAACAAGTAGCCAAAACAAAAATAAAAGTAGCAGGGGCTTTAATCCCCGATAGGCATATTTCCCTACAAGATAAACCAAAATACACTAGGGAAGATCAGAAACTTATTTCAGACTTAGAAGGATCATATAATAAAGAGGGATGGGCTTATACCCCACAGGGAAAGTTAATTGTCCCCTCATATTTACTGTGGCACTTAATACGGGAAGAACATAGGAAGAGACATTGGGGAATGGAGGCTCTGTATAAACATCTGATAAAAGATATTGTAGCTAGAAACTTATATACCACAGTGAGACAGGTGACTCAACAGTGTGACCTTTGCCTCCAGACTAATCCAAAGAATACTCCCAAATTAGAAATGGGCCAGATTGGAAAGGGTAATGGGCCTGGACAACAATGGCAGGTTGATTTCACAGAACTTCCAAGAAAAGGGGGGTACCGATATTTGCTGGTATTAACTGAGACCTTTTCAGGTTGGCCAGAAGCATTCCCAACCAGAACTGCCAAGGCTCGGGAGGTAACTAAAATACTAATACAAGAAATAATACCGCGTTTTGGGGTTCCAGCAACCATATCCTCTGACAGAGGACCACACTTTGTTTCAAAAATAGTGCAACAAACCAGCCACCATTTAGGTATAGATTGGCAACTTCACACCCCATATCGCCCTCAGTCGAGTGGCCAAGTGGAGAAAATGAACCACTTAATCAAACAGCAAATTGTAAAGTTGGGACAAGAAGCAAACTCGCCATGGCCTCAGTCTCTCCCTTTAGCCCTTTTGTGTATACGGACAAGACCGAGGGCGAGGGAAGGACTGAGCCCTTTTGAAATTCTGTATGGACGCCCCTATGGAATACAAAAGGGGACATCAATGCAAATTGGGGATGAAATTATGACTTCCTATATGGTGGCATTGAGCAAGCAGCTCAATACAACTGGAAAACATGTAACTGGGACCCGAGGAAGGGGTCTGGATGGGCCTGTACATGATATCCAACCTGGAGATTATGTATATGTAAAGTCTCTTGCAGAAAAAACCTTGAAACCACAGTGGGAAGGACCATACCAAGTACTCCTCACCTCCTTCACAGCAGTCAAAATTAAAGAACAGAATGCCTGGATTCATCATACCCGTGTAAAGAAGTCGCCACAAAAGCTTTGGACATCAGAAATTCAAGGGCCGTTAAAGCTCAAGCTAAAAAGATAGGATGTGGGTTAAATTTAATATGATTCTGATAATTTCACAGGTGATAGACACAGCGGCCTGGCGAGAGAACTGGTATGTTCAGGCGATTCAAAACATCACCAAAATTTTAAATAAGACAGATTGTTGGATCTGTACCCAAATGCCAAGACATTCTGGTTATGAGATACCGTTAATAGGCATCCCACTGCCAGTTCCCCTGACGAACCGCCAAGACGGCTCCTTTTGGGGAAATACAATCTGGAGCACAGACCCTCAGGTTAAGTGGGGACGAGAATTAAAAATCACTGTCGAAGAGACCAGCACACTGGGGGATAACTGCCTGGTAAGTTCGGGAAAAGGACTGTTCGTGGGAGAACACCCAAATTGTAACCGAAGTCATACATTAAATATGACAGGTAGAGATTTGGGATTTTTGAAATTGAACTATACCGGTCTCCCGACCCCACGAGGGACAGGGTGGTATTGGTTGTGCGGCACAATGGCTCGTAAAGTCTTGCCCATAGGATGGCGAGGAGCATGCACTCTGGGAGGTCTGGTCCCCAATATTACTATCATTGACGGGTCAACACGACCCCCCATAAGGAAAAAACAGAACATCGTAAATAACCCCCTCATAAACAGACCAACGAGTTTCCACAGTTTTGCGCGATGGTTCATTCCGTTTTTAGGGGTTAGTGAGTTGGAAAAGGCAATAATAAACATCTCAGCTATAATAGAAACAGTGGAAAATAGGACAGTTGATGCTCTCCTGGCACTTCAGAAGGAAGTTACTGACTTATCAAAAATAGTGTCACAGAATCGTATGGCTTTAGATTTGCTATTAGCCTTCCAAGGGGGGGTATGCACTGTGATCAATGTAGATTGTTGCATGTATGCAGATCAAAGCGGGCGAATTACAGAGGACCTCCAAGAAATTAGGAAACAAGTAAATATTCTACATAAAGTGACACAAGATAACACTTCTTGGGGCTTTTCTGAATTATGGGAGAAATTGACATCCTGGTTGCCCAATCTAACATGGTTAAAACAATTATTTGTAATGATCATTGTGATTGTCTTTCTACTTTTAATTATTGGTATAGCTATCCGTTGTGGATTTTGGTGGCTTAAGGGAACTGGAAATTCCTATAGTGAATGGAAGAGAAATCAACTGCGACAAAAATTAGAATCTAATCAATACTTCGAGTCTGAGTAAAAGAATTTACTAATTTCTTTGAAAAGGGGGGACTGAGAGAGAAGGGGTTAAGAGACAGAGTAAAGTTTAACGATTATTATGATAGTCTGCTTAGCTGTTTAGGGTAATGATAGTCTGCTTGGCCGTTTAGGGTAAAGTTTTAACGATTATAATAGTCTGCTTAGCTGTTTGCCAGATCTTACATGGTTTGTTTGGGTGTTGTGATAAGGTATACGGGAGTAAAGAGCCTTATGACCATATAAGTCCAGCTTTATGACCATATAAGTCAAAAGAACAATTACAACCTTGCAAGAACAAGCTAAAGCCAGTTCTGCGGTTTGGACAAAAACCAGGACGCTACTGAGCCTGCGCCAGATGTGGGGGTAACTAGCAAGACTCGCCTGCCTTCATCCTCAGGACCCCTGACGACCACCACCAGGGGACACTGCGCAAACTCAGTCGAGAAAAAAATATGGAAATGGCTCGCAGAACTAATTTTAATACGAAGCGGGGATAGGTAATGCATATGTATAGGTGCATTACAACACATTATGAATATGTAATGAGATGCCTTATAAAAACAGAGCAAGTTTTCGTGTCAGGCGCACACGGTTTTGGCAGGACTAACCCACCCACCCCCACCCCACCCCCCCGTGCTGCCCAGCGCTGAATAAACATACCTACTTTACAATCTTACAGATTGTGGAGTCTGCTTTCCGCGCGTCAGTCTCAGAACAAATCTGAATACTTAAGGAATTAAAACAGATGAGTCGGCCAAAGGAAAATTTAAACATACTTACTTTAACAATGCCAAGGTGTTATTACTAAAGTGCAAGCACTTTGACAGCAGGTATCTTACGAGTGCTGTGCAAAGTGACACAGAAAAGCCTCAAGAAAAATCTACTAGAGTTTGGGTCAATACACTAAATCCCAGCACAATGGTTCAAGGGTAAGGGCACTTTAAAACAGAGTGTGTCCTGAATCACGTTAGGAAGAAGACAAAGAACATATCCTGCTGGGAAGATCATTCATGATTAGGAAAACTCGATCAGGCTACTATAAATTTGTCCCGGGTTAGAAAAGGCCAAGAATCTTTCAAAGGACACTACAAAAAAATAACATTTAAGACAAAAGGCAGTGTAGCAGCAAACGGAATTAAAAGGAGTCCTAGAAAGTAAATCTTTCAGTAATAAGCAAGCAAGGCTAATAACAATCTAGGGCATAGAAAAGATTAGCTCAGCACCAGGATGCACAGCAGACAGGAGAGCAAATTAGTTCCCTCTTACCAAAATGTAAATGGAGGGGGGGGGGGGGGGGGGGGAGGAATTAAGTACTTAGTGTTTCTCTTTATTTTTCCTGCATCTAATTTTTAACTGTTAAGAGAAATAACACAAAAGCTTTATTTTTGCTAATGCCAGGCAACCAGAATCTGGAATTTAAATTAATCCTTTACACACTGCCATCTGGGGATCATTTCTACCAGATCCAACAAGGATACAAGGGATAGGACAAGAGGAAATGGCCTCAGGTTGCCCCAGGGGAGGTTTAGATTGGACATTAGGAAAAAATTCTTCACTGAAAGGGTTGTCAAGGACTGGAACCAGCTGCCCAGGGAAGTTTCAGGGTGGCCTCACCATCCCTGGAGGCATTTCAAAGATGTGTAGATGTGGTGCTCAAGGACACAGTTTAGTGATGGACTTGGCAGTGTCAGGTTAATGGCTGGACTCAATGATCTTAAAGGACTTTTCCAACCTAAATGATTCTATGATTCTATGCTGTTCAAAACGACCTACAGTCTTCCTTCAAAAAAGAGGGGGTATACTGCTGTTTCAATTGTACTGGTTATCGGGTAATCCAGCCTCACAGCACTCTTTAAATTAAAGTTTACAAGCACCGAGATATTCCCCAGTGACTGCACTTTAGCTAGTTTGATATTAAGCTATACATTTTTCTTAACGTGATTAGCAGCATATCTCAAGCTATGTTTGAACATATTCTTAGGTGAATGGGAGATACTACCAGCTTTTCATTAGACAGAACACATGAGTATTTTAAAAAGCCAAGCTCTAACAGAATACACAGCACAAGCATGTGTTTCTGCCAAGATATTTTCTATTAAGCAAATCAAATGCATATGTTCGTTCTCTCCCTCTTCTGTCCATACTTAAAATCCAGGCAAATTTGCAGAACAGCGCAAAGAGCAAGGTGTTAGAACTTACAGAGAAGTCCCACAACCGCTCTCGCACACGCAAAGCTACGTGCTTACCTTTGCACTCCCATTTGTTACACAACACACTTTGGTGCCTGGGAATTTGATTGATTTAGATTCGCCCTGACAGAAGGAAGCCTTTTTTTTTAACCGTTTGACCTTGTTTCACTTCTAACTGGAAGATCAGTCCTGCCAGGAAGGAGAGGTGAAACCTCACGACAGCTAGAGGGTGAATAATCTCTCTTCAAACTCTCAAACTCTGCGTATGAAGTTTCCTTTACAATTTGTACTCCACCGGGCTATTAAAGATGTACGAAAAGCACAGCAAGAAATCAAGCCGCCCGTCAGTACAGAAGGTGCCAGCAGCTCCTCCTCGTTTCGCGAAAATCCAGCCCTCACACTGAGGCTGCGGGACCAAATCCTGTGCAGCTGGAAGCGGCAGCGAGCCCTGGCCCCGGGGAAGGGCAGCTCAGCACCCTGCAAGGACGAGGCGCATCGCTCCGCTCCCCGCCACCCCGGGATGCCACACAGCCCCGACGCCGGGCAGCGGCGGCAGCACGGGCTCGCTGACGGTAACGGCGACCCTCCTGCCTCCCCCGAACGCGTAACGAGAGGCGAAAGCACCGTCCGGGCCGGCGGGCAAAGCACCTGGAGCCGCATCTCCCACCCCGGCAGGCCCGCCACCCGCCGCGCCGCCACCCCCCTCGCACCCAGACGGGGGGCGAGCCCCGGGAAGGGACATGTCGCACCGGGACGTCGCGCAGCCCCGCCGAGCGCCGAGGCCGGCCGGGGCTGGCAGCGACCGTCTCCTCGGGACCTGATGCTGCCGTCGAACGGCCGGATCCCATCGCCCGCCGTGCAACGGATCGAGCACCCGCACGGCCGAGGGACCAGGCACGCGTCTCTGCGGGGATGGGAGCTGGGGGGCAAACCCACAAAGCTAGCACAGCTCGTCGCGACAGGAAAATACTTTATACACCTGGAAAAACCGTTTACGATGACCTTTAGTCACACTTAATCCTCACTGGGTCTTACGAGCCTCGTCCCCATTTAAAGGCACAGCGGTCTTAACTTTCACTCAAGTGTTCATGCACAGTTCAAGTCATTTCTGTTTGGTCCCATTAACCAACTGGTTCTCCTTGACCTTACCTTATGCCCCAGCTTGACCCATGGCGTCTGTTCCCCCTCCCGAGGCCGTGTGCTGCCAAGCGCCTGCAACACGCTCTGTCCTCCGGACCCTCTCCCTGTGCTTCGCTGCAGACACATCTTTTCTCTACGTCGCCACTTAAGGCGCAGAGCTGCCTTCTGCTGACCACCGATGTGCAAGCCGTCGGTCCGCAGCGCCTCCCGGGGCGCCGGGGGCTGCCTGCGGCGCGGCGCGGGGCCGGGGGCGGCTCTGCGGGGGCTGCCTGCGGCTGAGGCGGAGCCGCGAGTGCGGAGCCGCAGCGCAGCCCCCGGGCTCGCCCCCTGCGGAGGGCTGCCCGCTCCCTTCCCTGCGCGCTCCCCGGCGCTCGCCGCCTCGCTCCGGCCTCTCCCGGAAAAGGGGTCCGGTCTCCGGCTGGCAAACGCCTGCCCCGAGCCGGGCACGGCCAGCGCCGCCGTCGCAGGAGCGTGCCGGGGCGAGGGGCGGCGGCGAAACGTCTCGAACCTCGGCAGCGACAGCCCCGACCGCGCGGAGACCCGGCAGCGAGCCCGGGCCCCCCGCGGGAGGCGGCTCCGGCTGACCGGCACCTTCACGCCGCACTCGCGGCCTCTGCCGCGGCCGTTCCCGTCCTCCGCAACCGCTCGGGGGGCGCCCGTCACCCGCAGCTCCCCCGGCTCGCCCGCGCCGCTCCCGCAGCCGCCCCCGGGCAGGGCGGGGGGGGACGGCGGAGCCCTCCCCGGCTGCCGTGCGGGGTCTGCGGCCCGGGCACAGCGGCCCCGCCGGCGCACCCCGCAGCGAGCGCACCGCGGCGCGGGGGGGGCGGGGGGCGGCCACCGGGTTCCAGCCGCCGGCTGTCCCCGAGGGAGGGGCGGGCGGGGTCGCTCCAGCCCGCGGCACCGCCTGCCGGACCGCCCGCCGGCCGGGAGGGGTGTCCCCCCGCCCCGGGTGGCCCCCCGCCCCCCGAGCCGCCCCCCTCTCGCAGCCCGGGCTGCTGCCGAGCTCCTCTGCCGAGAGCCCGAGGGAGATCGCTGCCCCCCGGGCCCCGCTGCCCACCCGGGGCTGGAAAAGCGCAGCCCCCTGCAGCGTGCTTACAGGCACCGGGGGCTGGGGGCTGCCTCTGCCTGCCTGTGCGGGTATGCACACCGCATAACCGAGCGCTGACCCGAACTGCATGCACACGTGTGTGCGGTGGGCATGCCCGCTCGGCACGCGTGTGCCCACTGGAACACGCTTCCTTGGCCGCAGCCGGGGCGGGGGCTGCAGCAGCCTCCCCTCTCTCCTGGGCTGGTACTGTAATAAGTAACTCAAGGTAATTTGCTGATCGACCAAGGCAAGCAAGAGGAACGAACCCGTCGTGGTGGTCTTAAGAACTTCCTGTTTAACAAGAAGAGACATGTCCACAATGTGATCTTGCTACACCAAACATGGGAACGTCCTGTCTGGCAAGAAACCACCACAACAGAAGCAGCAGAGGGGCTACTGAGGGTGTCAGAAGCGACCTCGGGGAAGACAAAAAGAGCTGCTCAGCTTGCTTGAATTTGCGCGCCGTTGGTGGAGCAGGAGACTCCCCGGCTGCCCAGCGCTGTTTTGCTTACTTGTCGCTTGCTTTAATAAATCACATTTTCTAATTGGCCAGTCTCTGGCATTTCATTGGACAGGTAAACTCTAACAATTTTGGTGCCGTGACTCGGATAAGGGCAATCTGGCCTGAGGTCCGTGGCAGGGGAGGCGCCCCGCTGGATAAGCGGCCCTTGTCGGGGTGCTTCTACGCCAAATCCTTTACCGACGAACCTCAAATGTGACAGTGAGCAAATAAAACCGGTTACCCCGTAATCTCTGTGCACGAAGCCCGAATGAAGACGCAGGACGCGTGAGTATAGGCCGGTGAACCGTTCGGTTGGGGTTGGGTATCCTGAAGCGTGCTTGTGTGAGACGCCCAGGGAGGGCGAAGTGAGTGCGGACCCTCAGCAGTGAGCTTTCCAGACCCCGCGAGGGGCTGCGCCACGAACCAGGGGAAGCGAGTGCGTGAGTGAAAGAAGGCGCCTCGGAAGACGGGACAGAGGAAAAGCAAAGCCCTGTGATCCCATGGGTGGTTCTGGGGTCCAGATTAGGCTCCCACAGATACCACCGGAGAGTCCGCTAGGACTAACGATAAAATTTTGGGATGCGTACCCTTCTAGGCAGGGTAAGAGTAAAGTAAGATTGATACACTACTGTATGGAAGTTTGGGGTGGGAAACAAATTAGGGGTGACCACCTCTACTGACCGGTCTTCGGGGCATCTGAAGACTGGATATGCCAGGCTTTGAATATGTATGTGAATTCAAAAGACCCCTTTTGCCTGGAGGAAAGTGAGTATGCTTCCTTATGGGTAGGGTCTGAAACTAGGGCCCTCGTGTTCCCGTTAAAAGAAAACAAGGGGGGAAAAAGAAGAAGAATAGAAGTGAGGATGAGATCCCTACCTCTCCCCCTCCGTATACACCTCCACCGCCCTCCTCCCCCCCAGCTCTTACCACCTCCCTCACTCCCCTCCCGCTGCTATCTAGACCCTGTGAAAGTGTTAAAGTATTGGGGTGAGTTTGTACAAAGCCCCGTATCCCCTCGAAGGTGCGGCTGAGTCACGCTGGACGCATGGCAGGGTGTTTGCTGTTTGCCTGCGAAGGCTGATATGTAATAACACAGACTTAAAGCAACAAGGAGCAGATGTGCATTCAGGGTAAGAAAGAGTTAAAACAGAAGTGCTGCTGCAGAGGCAGGCTTGTGTAACCTGCAGAGCAGGAAGAGCATCTCCTGCCCCGAACCCTTCTGCTGGTGGGGAGGAGGGGGTTGCTGTTGCTGACGATTGAGCAGAAGGACCTGACAATGTCACCCCGATTGCTGCAGCATTTGCAGCACAACAGGACCGGTAACGGCCCCTCTAGGGCAGGCAGCGGGTCTGAGGAGAGTAAAGGTGAATCTCTGATGGGGAAATTTAGATGTTTGAAAGTCAGTTGTGAATAGGACTGGATAAAGGTTCGAGTTGATTTTTACTAAGGTAATCGTGATGTAGAAAAGTTGGTGAATACAAAACCAACTTATTTGGTGTTAAACTTCAGTGAAAAGAATTTGTTACAGTTGTGGGAGCTGCTGGCCACCAGGAAAACATCCTGAAACCTTTAAAGTACAAACTAAGAAAACAAGTAAGAATGCCAAATTCACCAAAATCTTTAAGTGGAAAAGAAATCTTTAACCAGGCATATCTGGAAATAAATTCCAGGTAAGGAAAAAATGCTTTACCTGTTACAGTAAAAATGATAAGGGGAAGGTCTGCCTAGTTCAGGTAAAACAATATCCCTTGCTCAGCAAGGCTATGGGGAATATTGGCAGAAAAACTGAAATAAAATACACTCTGTAGCAGTTCTACTAATGTAAATCTGTGTGTTTTACCATGACGGTGACTTGTTATGGGATGTGCAGATGACACTCTGCAGCAGCAGAGGAGGTAGGAAAGGAGGAATTATCCTTAATACCAGATGGTAAAATCCAAACTGTAAGTACAGATCAGGAGCCAAACTATTCTAATGATTCTCGATTACCTGCTAGCCGAAGAAGGAAGTGTTTGTGGTAAATTAAATGTTTCCAATTGTTATTTGAAAATTGATGGCAATGGTGAGGGAGTTAAACAAATCACATCAGAGACAGGGAAGTTAGCCCATGTTCCGTCCGAACTCGGAAAGACACGAATATTGACTTGTTTTCCTGGCTTCTCGGGAGCCCCTGGGTAAAACGAATCCTATTTTATTTGTTATGTGGATTAGCCACCTTATTGTTTTTGCCATGTGCTGTTCCATGTTTTATAAGATTAATTCAACACGTTATAACTAACATGCAATTTGCTATTATGGTTTCACCCGATGGCGTTAAACAAATGCGAGTAGTATGACAAAATGTACACACAAAATAACATTTTAATAGCCAACAAGAATTTGGAAACAATTGACTCTTAACAATTCAGATAACAATGTAAGCTGAGTAAAAAAAAAAAATAGAATAGCAACAAAAACAAGCGCCAGGAATGCAAAGACGAGGATATGGAAACGCCTTTTATACTTTTTCACCTCCGCCATAAGTTCTTGACGTGAGACAACAGAAAAACGCACCCTCTGCCTAAACAGCAACAGGAAAAAAAAAAATATATATATATATAAAATTTTGATCTTCTTTCTAATGAACCATATAGGTTAAACGTTTTGAGAACACTCACCTTACAGAATGTTCAGAGGGCGAAATGTCCACTCTAGACCCTTCTTCTCTGGCAGGTGACGTGGTGGTCTGGTGGTAAGAAAACCTTACATTGAAAACAGGGACCTGTCATTTGGCCATAGTGCCATAAATGTTACCATTAACAGACTTACCGGAGTGGTAAGCTCGGGAAATGGGTTTGGGACTTCATCTGGGCACGCAGTAGCCATTGTTGATCACGCGAATGGTCCGTGTATACCTTTGAACATGCGCATGCGCGATTTTAAAGCCCCACAGAATGTGTTGGAAAAATCTGGAAAGACCGCGCATGCGAAATCCCTATAGTCTAGCCATGATAGTGACGCATGTTAAAAAAAAAAAAAAAAAGGGAATGTGTTAAGAAAAAGTTTTATTTTTAAGTTTTGGTTTTGTATGTTATTATTATATGTATTACCCAACTATGCCTATTGTAATTGTGACGTATTACCTTGTGAGTGTTATGATAAATGTTGGGATTGTGGAAAAAGGTTTACTTGCAGTGCCGAGAATGAAAGTAGCGTCTAATAAACAATAGGATAAAAAGAAAAAGGGGGGATTGTGAGAAACTATGGACTAGGGTATTGTTTATTAAGATTTATGTTAAGCTCAATGTAAAGTTTAGGCAACAAAATATATGAAAACGCTTATGCAAACAGCTACCAGACACTGCTTGTGAAAGATAAGATAACCGCCAGATGTCCAGGAACCGACAGAAACAAGACAGACAACCCCACATAAGGATATATGAGTGAAGGGTCAATACCTCCACTACTTCATGAACACGGGTAAAGATGTATGAAAAGGGACTGTTTGAACTGCTCAGGGCGGCAGTTGGTGGAGCGCAGACTCCCCTGCCGTCCAGCGCTGTCTTTGCTCATATTCTACTTGCTATAATTAATACAATTTTAATTGGATGATGATCCGTTGTGGTCTCAATTTATAACAACGGGGGGGCTGCCGGGGTCTCCTGCGCCCAGCCTGCTGTGCTCCACAGGGGGCTGGGCGCTGGGTGCCCCATGGCGGGGCTGGGGGCTGTAACCCCCCGGTGCCTGGCCTGGGGCTGGCTCCTTGTGCTCCCGCTGGTGCCCGGGGGTCTCGAAAGGAGGGCTGGCGTTGCTCCTTGTTGGCGCCAATTAACAACAATTAAACACCAGGCCAGGGCGTTAAAGCCCCGCTTTGTGCCAGGGCACGTGCTGGGGGTGGCCGGGGGCACCGCAGCCGCTCTCAGCCCCTCGTGCGGGGGGTGCAGCGCTGGGGGCACCCCCAGCTCCGGGGGCCCGGCGGGGACTACACATCCCATCGTCCCGCGGGGGGGCCGGGCCGGGCCGGGCCGGGCCGTGCCGGGTGAGCCGCGGCCTTCCGGGGGCGGGTGTCCGGCGTGCTGCCGGTGCGGGCTGGGGGGCTGCGGGGGCGGGGGGCTGGGGGTGAGGGGGCTGCGGGTTCGGGGGGCTGCGGGCTCGGCCCTGGGGGGCTGCGGGCTCGGGGTCTGGCGGGCGCTGGCGCGGGGCGCCGGGGTCAGGGGGCAGCGGGCGCCATGGCAACGGGATGCGCAGAGGCGGAGCCGGGGGGCGGTTGAGCGGTAAGTGGGGGGCTCCGCGCCTCCGGGCCGCGCACCCCTCGCCTCCAGCAGCGCTTTGCTTGTCCCAGGTCCCCGCGGGTGCCCCGGACCCAAGGGGGGGGTGGGTGGGGGGGTTTCCCTCCCTCTGCCCCTGGCTGCTCCGCAGGCTCTGGGCTAAGCGGGACCCCCCGGGCTGTGCTGGGGTCGGGGGCGGCCGGAACCTTCACCCTCCCTGGTTCCCTGGGGGGGGTGTGATGTCCCCCCCGGGCTGCAGGAGCACGAAGCCGGTTTGGGGAGCGGGGGGGGGGGGTGTTTTTCAGACTCAAATGGAGCCTTGTTGAGAGGGGCTCGGGGGGTGGGCGCGGCGCGGAGCCAGCCTGGCAGGCTGCAGCCCCCCGAGCCGGAGAGGGACATCTCTGTGGGAGAGGTGCCTCCGGCCGTGGTGGCACATCGGGGAACCCTCCTCTCCCTTCAGGCAGGAGGTTGGTGTGGATGTGACCAGTGGTGCCGGGTCCCCCTGCAACGTGGAAGAAGAATCCGTAACCGGACGCGGATGGTGAGCGTGGCCCTGCGGTGCGGGGCTGAGGCGGGGCTGGGAAATCCGGGTCTGATGCTCTGGCAGCTCTGCCTGGAGGCAGAAGTGATCCCAAGGGCTGGAGGGTCCTGCCCAGCTGGCAGTCGGGAGGGGCTGTGCTCACCCGTGTCTCTGAAGTTGGAAATACCTTTGTAGTTCTGCATTTCACGTGTCATTTCCCAAACAGCACGGGCAGGAGGAGGGCCTCGCTGCTGTTTATGGGATGCTCTGGAGAAACCTGCCTCTGGCTTTAGTGTGTTTTGAGAAAGTCCAGGACAGACTTGCTTCATTTTCTAATGAGGGAATTTTTCTTTCTCCCCAGGCTACAAAACCCAAGAAAAGTTTAAGAGGTACGTACATATGCTGCAGGCTTTCCTTTTGCTGTCCGTAGGTGCTTCGATCTGCTGGGAATGCCTGGGGCGGGGGGGGGGGACGACACTCTCAGGTGGCAGTCCTGGCTACTGAAATGTTTCATGATCCTTGTCTGAAAGCTGCAGATGGTTGAGTGCATCATCATGTCGTTCCTGAACCAGAGATTTTCACCTGCCGCTCACATCAAGCGGATTTGTTTATTGAGGTCCCACATTCCTTTCTTGTGGGCTTTCCCAAATTCAGGGGAGAATATAAGCATTTGTTTCAGTTCTTCCCATCACCTTATCCCTGTTTGGAGGGATACTGTTTGGAGGCCTCTTGCAGCCCCTGATACTGAAGCAGTGCTTTTGGGGTTGCCCAGGGACTCGAGATCCTGCGGGGTGAGAGCTCACAGGTTAAGTGCTGCTTGTGGCCAGTGACTAACTGAATACAAAGCAGCTGGTTCATTTGATAAAGATACCCCATTTCTGGCTAAGTGAAGCTAAATTTTTTATCCACAAAATACTGATCAGGTCCTGGCAGTTCTCTCTAGACTGACAAGGAAGGCCTGACGCTGATGATGCTTAAGACCAAAACTTTATTCTAGCAGATTTCCAAAGAGCAAGCCATACTGAAACTGGGAGCTTTCCTATGCCTGCTTGGTGAGCTCACCTGCCTCAACAGCTTAATTTGTCTCATTTCAGGCTCCATCGATGATGTGCTTGGTGACCTCCTGGGCTATGATGGTAAAACGAACCTTCTTCTCAGCTGAAAGGGCAGCGTCCTTCTATTCTTACTCCCCTCCTGGGAGCAGGAGGTGCTGGTGCAACAGCCATTGATCTGCAAGGGGGCTCCAGCTGTGAGGAGGGGATGGAGCAGGGAGCAGGGCTTCTCGGAGTCAGAGGCCATTGAATAGGCTGGACATCAGCTTTTGGGGAGGCAAAGTGAAGTTCACCTCTGATTAAAAGCCTCTGTGGCCCCGGGGTAGACAGCAGATCCCCCTTTGGAGTGCCTAGGTCAGGAATATGCCCGTGTCCATCATCCTCATCTCTCCCTGTCTTGTTTCCAGATGAAACCTCTGTTAAATCTGCCAAAGCTTCCCAGCCGGCTGTGGGCAGCAGTAGGAGAGCCCAGGACACTGGCTTGCAGGCCAGAAAGAAGTGAGTGCCTTTCGGACACAGCCTCTCCTGTGAGAGATCTCACTTGAAGATCTCTTTGTCCTCGCCAAATCCTTCTGATCTGCCCCATCCTTGGCTTTTCCACCTCCCTCCCTGCCCCAACAGTGATTGCCTGGGAAGGCGAGTTATCTTCTGCGATGCCTTTGGGAACTGGGAGCCCAGAGCCCGAAGCTTTCCAGCAAGAGTTGGGTGTCTCCCAGCCCTGTACATCTTCTGTAAATCTGCTTTGTAACAGTTGCTTAAATAGAGCAGTCCCAGCACTGCCGTCCTTTATCCCAGTGCTATTTTAGCCTCATTTTCTGCGTTGTACGATGCGGCTGGTGTGGCAGCCCTGTGTGGTCTCCTCTGCCTCCCGCTGCCTGGCCTGGCTTGGCTGTCCCTGGACACACTGGCCGAGCTCACGTGTGGTGCTGCTAACCCCCGGGCTTGTGTCATAGGTCCATTTTAGAAGATGATTTCTTCGACAGACTCCCTGCGAAGGACATAAATTCTGCAGAGGTGAGTCCAAGGTTCAGGAAAGAGCCTGGGAGTCCCGAGGGCTGGGGCTGAGCCGGGCCAAGGTTGCGGCGGTATCACCCCGGCCAGGTCAGCAGTGGCGTGCCAGCGATGAGCTGTGATGTCTGGCTGAAGAGGTAACCCCTCTCCAGCATCCCAGTGGGGTGGGGAAGACAGGACAGGGCGGGGGTGGTGGTGGAAGAAGGGCTTCCTGGTGCCTTGGGTGAGATGGAGCAAAGCTGGGGGGCACGTGCTGCTGCAGCCCAGCCTTCCTGCGTGCACTTTGGGTAAAGTGTTGTAGGAAGGACCTTCACCCAGAGCAACGGCCTTGGGTTTTCCTGATGCTTCTCCTAGAGGCAGCAGGATCTCAGCAAAGGAATTGGGGCACAGGGGGTTTCCAGAGAGGAGGACACCAGGAGGAGTTGGGCATGTATTCTTCTATCTCATAAAACGGATATCAAGGGATATGGGGTAAGGGGTGAGGAGTTTCCAAAAATCTCTTCCCCTCTGATGTCTCCCCTCCCTGGCATGCAGGGATCCAGTGTCTCCGACACAGACCCACAAGCTGTGCTGCAGACCCTGAAGGCAAGTCCTTAAATCCCCTCCATCTCCATCCATCCCCTCCATCTCCATCCATCCCCTCCATCTCCATCCATCCCCTCCATCTCCATCCATCCCCTCCATCTCCATCCATCCCCTCCATCTCCATCCATCCCCTCCATCTCCATCCATCCCCTCCATCTCCATCCATCCCCTCCATCTCCGCCCCAGCGCGCTGCCATGGCCTCCAGCACCAGCCTCCGAAGGGAGAAGCAGCTCTCACCCTGCTCCCCATCCTTGTCCTCTTGCTTTCCAGGATATGGACGACATGGAAGCTGATCTCCTGGGAATCCCGAAACCCAGTTCTGGGCCAGGGAAGACAACTGTGAAAGGTCCTGGGAAATGTGACTTCTTGGGAGGAGGAGTAAAAAACACAGGGAAGCTGGTAGCTCCTGAGGAAGGTAAAAAGGAGATTCTGCTATTCTTTTCACACCCTGATTGTAAACGAGCAGGGATATTTTCCTATCCTTATCTGGGATACGGAGCAAAAAGTGGATTTGTTCCCTAAAATGCTTTTCCTGGTTGCTTTTTGCAGGAGTGTTATTCTGGCCATGTGTTATCCCTTAGGAGATCCCTGGACGTCACTCACACCAGCAGCCGCTGCCACCTCCCACCAAACACCACTCGGCTGTTCCCTGGGGTGGTGCAAAGTGTTTCTGGTGGGGAGCCCCCTGCTCTGGGGGCAAGGAGAGCCAGAGGAGCTGCATTTCAGATCTGCCAGCCCCTAAAGTGCCCTGATCTTCCCCTGGCCCTTTTCTCCTCTGCTTGCAAGGAGACCCCTCCGGAGAGATGTGCACCTGGCAGGGCTGTGGGGGGGTCTGTCCATCACAGCGGGTGCTTTTAGGGGGCTGCCACCCAAAAAGCGACCCTTAGCTAGGGTGGGACCGGGGCATTTCTGCAGTACCTTGTCTCTGAGAGCCGTGGCCTCTCTTTCTAGGAGAGAAAGTGCCTGCGATGGAAAAGAAGGCGCTCTCATCCCCTGCCGCTCCCCGACACAACAAGAAATTTAACTTTGAAGGTGGGATCTCACTTCACGCGGCTGCGGGGGGGCACTGGGGGCTCTGCCCGTGCTCTTTGCCTCCTCGGTTAGCTGGAGGCTTGACTGGTTAATAAGATACGGAGTCCTTCACCCCTATGATGCTAGTGCAAATGTAATCCTTCAGAGGTGACCAAAGGGAAAAAAACCTCTGCATTCGAGGCCCTCCCCAGGACAGGGCTGGGGGGTGATTCCTGGGGGCATTTGCATTTTTATATGTGCTTTGGTTTTTAATGATTGTAACACTTGGGAGCCCCTGTGTCAGGGGGGATTCTGTCCAGCTTCTGAACAGGGGAGTGGTTTCCTGGCACAGCTGAAATCTGGTTCTCAAAGCCTGTGCTTTAACAAAGATCAGGATCTGTTAAAATCTGTTAAAAAAAAAAAAAAACAAAAAACCTTAATGGGCTTTAGGTGATTTAGGTGGCCTTTCTCCCCTTTTTCTTTGCCTAAGCTGTGTTCAGGCATTAAAGCACCCAAATTTTTGAGTTATTTTCTTCCGGGAGGATGAAAACGTGGAAAAACTGAACGGAAATCTAAGTCTTTGAGTGTTTGAAGTTCAGGGAGACTCAAGGGTATCCCAGGTCCCTGCAGGACCCGCGCTCATGGCTTTGGGCAGATACACTCTGCTGTCCCCACGTGCACGTTGTGGGGAACAGTGGCTGGCGTAGTGCAGAGCTCTTCTTCTAAATAACGTTGCGTTTGTTTGTTTGTTTTGTTATTCTCTTTTCCTGTACCTGCTGGGTAATTCCCAGATTTAGATGATCCTTTGGCAGGACTTTTGTCTGATGAGGAGCAGGATGCTCCCAAGAAACCAGCTCCAACAGGCGCTAAAAGCAGCTCTGAGGAAAAACCAGAACAGAGCAAAGAGAAAGGTAAGTGGGGTTGCTCAGTGCATCCTCTTTGTATTACATAAATCAGCAGCATGGATTAGTCTGTGTGAGATCCAAAATGATTACATTGAAAGCCACCTAGTCCTACCTCTTATTAGCCAGTAACGTAATTTATAGAGCAGCTTGGTAACAGGGTTAATTGTGCCACAGCTCACCAAGTGCTTGATACTTGCAGTGCGCCGCAGATTACGGAGCTGAGCTTTCCTTTCCAGGAATGGAGGCTCTGATCTTACCTTTGACCTCATCCAGCCCGTTCTGCACGCATTGCCAACTGAGAACAAATTTTCTGGGTCAGGATTTGGGTGTCTGAGAGCAGCACCAGTCCGTGCCACACCACAACTGGGGCACCTCTGGGTGGGATCCAGCTGTGGCTGTGTTACAGGCACTTGTCCCTCTTGTTCCTGCAGCAGGGATGCTAATGGGTCTGAGGGTCCCCTAAAATCACCTTTCACCCTGATAAATCTACTCTGGATGCAAGTAGCAGCTGGTGGGTTAGGGCAAGGTCTAAGGTGTGTTGGTAGAGAGGGACTTTAGGCAAAAGGGGACAGGAATTATCTGACTGGAAACTTTCAAAGCTAAAGAAGCTCCTGGCGTTATCCAGAGCTGGAAACCCCAGTGTCAGTGGCACCCAGCAGTGTCCCAGCAGTGGATGCATGGCTGCAGACCAGGCAGTAGTGCATTGCCGCTGTGTTACTTGCTGTGAGATCTG
The DNA here is from genome assembly GCF_017639655.2 of Falco naumanni. Lineage (NCBI taxonomy): Eukaryota > Metazoa > Chordata > Aves > Falconiformes > Falconidae > Falco > Falco naumanni. The sequence continues at coordinate 45,358 of NW_024427554.1, forward strand.
TTCGCTGATCTTAAAAATTACTTTTTAAATGGTCCTGAGAGATAAGAGCAGGCAGGGATGCTTTGATCTCCTGTTTAAAAAAAAAAAAAAAAAAAAAAAAGCCCTGATCAAACCTTTACCATGTGTGATCCCATCCACAGAGCCACCTCCACCCCAGACGCCCCTGCACACCGTGGCCCCGGTCCAGAGGAGGGCTGAGCTCACTTTTGAAGATACTGATGACGACCTGATGCATGCGCTGGGACTTGGCAGTGGCTCAAAAGGAGCTGAGAAGCAGGGAAAGAAGGCAGAAAAGTAAGGGCAATGAAGAGGCAGTGAGAGTAAAGCAGGGGATGGCTTGTGCGTTGGGATGGTGCCAGCATGCTGTGTGTGGGGGATGCTGGAGCTTCTGCCTGTGGGTCCCAGAAAGGGGCAAGAGCAGCCTCGTTTCACAGAGAAGAGCCAGAGCACCCTGGCAAGGCTGTGTGACAAGAAACAGCCCTGCCTCCCAGGGAAACCTATCTGCCACTGTGTCACCAACAGAGAGGTGCTCCGGCCAGCCCGCTCCAAGCTGGATGAGTTGCTGGGACAAAATTCCGTGGCCAAAATCCTGGAACAGCCAGGCACAGGAGAGCGCAGAGAGTTCAAACTGGATAAGAAGTACCAAAAGCAGCCAGGTGAGCGTGGCCAGGGATGCTGGGAAGGTCTGCAGAGGTGATGGCGTTGGCTTGGGAGGGCGAGATTGATTTCTAATGTCCTTGAAGGGGAAATACCCTTTCTGTAGTGGTCAGCAGGGTGGCTAATGGGCTCCCAGTCAGCTCTGGGGCAAAGGTGACTGATGCAAAAGTGTTGTACCCTGCCTTCGAGGCAGCCTGGGGGCATTTGCACATCAGCTGTAACTCAGTTGCCTTTGGACATGGACTGATTCTCAGCAAAGCAACTTTTCCCAGCCCCGTGGAGGAGACACGTTGCTCGCAGGTTTCCAGGGAAGATGTTTCCAGCTGTGTCTTCCCAGAGGCAGCAATCGCAGTGGGAATTGCAGGGGAGGAGGAGGAGGGCTGGTGTCTTTGCAAACAGCCGCTCCTCTAGGCGCTGACTCAAAGCTGCTTGTCTGAACAGAGAAGGAAGACGGCTGGGACAAGGAGGATTTTGTCTTTGGAGCGTACCAGCCGACGGTGGCCTCCATGCCCAAGGGCCAGCCGGCGAGGAGGCAGCCTGTGAGGTATTGTGCTCTGCGTGTGGAGCTCCAGCCAGCAGCCACGCTGCCCCCGCGGCAGAGCGGGCAGGGTCCCCGGGCAGGGTCCCCGGGCAGGGTCCCCGGGCAGGGTCCCCGGGCAGGGTCCCCGGGCAGGGTCCCCGGGGTCCTCTCACAGGCACGTATGTGACTGCTTCTCCTTGCAGCAGGTTTCCAGCCGAGAACAGCAGCGAACCAAAACCAGAACCCCGCTCCAAATCTCCTCCTTCAGCCAGGCACAGCCCTGTGCGGAGCAGCCGGACTCGAGGTGACTGGCTGGGCTTGAAAGATGAGGATTTTATGGATGCGAAGCCAACATCTGCAGCAAAAGCCAATCCTGCAGTGAGCTACCCCAGCCCTGGCACAGCCCAGCAGCCCGGCCCCACCAGCCAGCTCCCGGCTGCAGAGGCAGCGCTGGCTAAACCTGACCCGCTGGAGGAAGACAACTGGCTGAGCGCTGCCTTGTCTCGCAAGAAAGCCCAAGCACAGGCGAAGGCTCAGGAGCAAAGTGCCAAGCCCTTGGAGTCCCCAGAAGGAGGGCTGGATCCCCACGCTCCTGTCAGGTAAAAGCACAGCTGGTGGCCACAGGGCTCCCATCATGCAGCTGCTCCAACAGGACGTCTCAGAAATCCTCTGCTCGGATTTAAGAAATCCATTTTAAGTGCTCTCTTGCCTCGGGTTGGGTTAATAACGCAGAGGTTTCTCCCACTGGTGCAGCCTGCAGGGCCATCGCACCTCTGGGCTCTCCTTCTAGTCATGGCTGAGATTGCACGTGCTGCCCCAGGTCCTGTGGGATTGTCCTGGATCAGCATACCCCCACGAGCTCCACGCATGCTCCTCATTCCTGCCTTCTTTCCCCTTCGTTCCTCCTAGTTCCAGGAAAACCACCTCCTCCAGCTGAGTTGGCACAGACAGGTTCAGGCTTGTGCCATGGGGATGGGACTCAGAAGTGAATTGCAGAGAAGCAGCCGCGTGTGTCGTGGGCAGGGGCATGTTGCCCAGGGGAAGGGGGTGGATGCAGCAAGGAGGAACTGGTGTTCCTCCAGAGATGGAGGTTCTGAGGTGTCTTTGCTCCCTCTGAAGCCAACAGGTTGAATCCTGCCGCAGCTGAGTGGGATAGGTTTTCACCTGCAAGGCAGGAACTGGTGTTGAGGGAAAGGATCTTGTCTTTCCTTGCCTCCTGGGCTCTCCCCCATGGGGTGTTTTTTGCTTGCAGCCAGCCAGCCAGCCCCACAGGAGCACCGCAGCAGGCAGCTGTCCCGCAGGACCAGGCAGCGAGTGCAGATGGCTCCAGGTGAGGCCTCCTTCACCTTTCAGACACCTCCACAAGGGAGAATTCCTGTGGGAAGCGGCTGCATGTGTAGGTGGGGGAGCGGGGAGGGCTGGTAGCCAGCCGTGACCACTTTGGTCTGGGACCTGTGTAACCGGGAAGGAAGGCAGCGCTGAAGGATCGTCGGGCCCTTGCCTGTTCGATCGCAGTGCGACAGCCAAGCTTTAAACTTGCAAAAATGCCAAGCGGGATAATGTCTGCGTGCCTCTCCCTGCGCTGTGACACTGCTGTGCGTCACTTGTGTCTCTGTGCCCACGCAGGCAGCCGGTCCCCTGGCTCAGCACCACGAAACAAGCCTCGGTTCACCCATCGGATCCTGCGAAGGGGCATCCCTCCAGAAATGCCGGTGCCTTGGGTGCGTTTCCTGTGGTTGTACGGTTCGGGCAGCAGAGATTTGTACAGTTTGGTATGCGGAGAAGGGTCTCCCTGCCCTGAAAAAAACCCAAAACCAACCCCCCAAAAAAAGGCAGGAACCACAGCACTTCCCTTGGCCACATGAATGCTGCCCAGGCTTTGACCAGCCATTGTCGGAGCAGGTTGCTGAGCTGCAGGATCCCACCATCCCCATGTCAGCTGGTGTGCTGGGGCACACTGAGCTCCGCAGTGCTGCCTTTGGGCTTTCGGAAGGCTGTGAGGGACTCGCTTTGCCGGAGCAATGGGTGTGCATAAGTTCACGCTGCCCCATCTGTCTTCCCTTTGCTGCCCCCACACTTGTCCCACCAGTGCTATGTGCTGGAAAGACCCCCTTCTGCTCTGGGCTGTGGCTGTGCGCCGGTTCAGAGGCCGCTGAAAGTGGCTTAGGGGACCCAGTCTCCTCCCTAGGTGATGGAGATGGAGGAGGAGCTGTGCTTTGTCCCTTGATTTACTCTGCAGAGCAGAGTCCCACCGTTGTGTGTGGAGTGGGGATGCAGACACGGACAAGCCTGTCTGACCCTCTGCCCCCATTGCCAGCTCCCAGAGCGGAGCGCGACCCTCATCGCTGTGCCCAGGAGACCCAGGCCCTCATCCTGCTGGGAGGGGATGGTTCCCATTGCTATATTCAAATCATGGACTTGTCCAATGTTCAGCCTCTACAGGCTCATTCCCAGGAAAGCAGGAGGCGCCAGGCCCTGCCCCGCTCACTCAGGTAGGTGTGCTGGGTCCGTGCCCCGAGCGGTGCAGGATCAGGGCAGCGATCGCGAGCCCTCCGCTGCCGACTCGCCGCCATCCCGCTCTGTCCGTGCTCCCTCGGCCTGAGGTAGGATGTGCCCCACTTTGCATCTCTGGGAAGCCGTGTCCATGGAGGCAAAGAGTTTGGAGCTCCCCGAGGTGCCACAAGTTGCGTTTATCAGGCCAAAGCATGGGTGCTATGGATGCTTTGTAAATCATGTGTGTTTATAGCCCTGCGTGGCCTGAGCAGCATTTACACCGTTCCCCAGGCATATATACATATTATATTAACTAGACAACAGAGGCTCCAGGTGATAAAGGACTTTTTCTTCAGTTGATTTTCCCCAGTATAGTGTTGAAGATGCTCTGAGATTATTTCTAGACAACTGAAGGAGAATTGAAGCCTTTCACAGAGAAGGCAGCTCTTGCTTGGTCTTTGAAGCCTCTCCTTCTCATCCAGCTGGGCTCCTCGCCCTGCCCTGGTGGTGGGACACATGTTGTCTCCCAGAGGGCTTGTGGTCTCAGCCTTGATTCTGCCCCCAGAGAAGGAAGAGCGCAGCATGCTTGTGTCTGGGGGTGGGGGCTGCCGAGTGTCACCTGGGGAGAAGGGACCCACGCCAGCACGGAAATTGGGCGGGGGTGGGGGTGGTCCTGCAGTAGGCTGGAGATGGATCGCCGTTTCCAGGCTAGGAGGAGATGTTCTCCCCAGGGCTTTACCTCCCTGAGAGCATCCCTGTGTCTCCGCAGGTTCCTGCACCCAGGGCACATGTCCAGGCTGCCCCGCAGCTGCAGGTAAGGCAGGTGCCTTCTTTTGGAGGCTGATGGCCGCACCACAAAGCCACTGATCCTGAAGGGCCTCGATCTTCTCTCTCCATCCTTGTAGGCAGAGTTCTCAGCCCCGGGCTTGCAGCATGAGACGAGGCAGGGGGCTCCCGCAGCCCAGCTCCATGAGGATGCATCAGGCTGCCAGGCAGCGCTGCTGAGCGCCCAGGCCCGTGTGGCAGAGCTGGAGAGCCAGGTGAGCCCCATTGCCTGCTGAATGGGGGACCACGGGTGACCCAGAGGGAGGAGAAGGAGCCATATCCTGTCCCAATAGCATCAGGGTGACAGGGGAGAGAGGTGAAACCTCCCTGTCCAGAGACGCCTATGGCCACCAAGTGCTGCTGTGGGAGTTCTGTCCCCAGGGCAGCACAAGGACTTTCTCTCCGGGTGCCTGGCAGGTCCGAATGCTGGAGCTGGAGCGGACACAGCACAAACTGTTGCTGGAAAATCTCCAGCAGCGGCACCAGGAGGAACTGAATCTCCTTGAGAGCACCCACAGGTACCAGCCTCTCACCTGTGCTTCCCTCCTCGCCTACAGCTCTGTCTCTCCTGGGGTGGGAGTGCTGGGATGCTTCCCAAATCCGCCCCTGGGGCAGGTGGGCGCAGAGCCATGTCGATGTGGACGTGGTGGGGGCAGAGAGCAGCCCCACAGGTGAGCCAACATGGGAGTCCACTCTCACCACCACTGTCCCCTGGGTGACAAGGAGGAGGGGCTGGTCCCATTGCCAGCGCACCCCCAACCAGGCAGCACAGTGGGCAGTAGCAGGAGGGTTCAAGGCTCAGGTCTGCGTGTTTCGCCATGCACACAGCAACACTGATCTGCTCGCAAACCCCTGTGTGCGCTCTGCGGGGGGGGGGGGGGGGGAGTGCTGGGTATTGCTGTGGAAGCAACACTTCTTCCTGGCTGTGACCTCTCGGGGCAGGAACCAGGTGAAGGTGGTGGAGGACACCTACGGGCAGCGGGAGGAGAGGCTGCGGCTGGAGAAGGAGCAGCTGATGGCTCAGCTCCTGCTGCAGAGCCAGGATGCGGAGCGGGCACGGGCAGAGCTGCTGGCGCAGCACCAGCAGCGCCTGGCCACGCTGGAGCAGCAGAACAAGCTGGAGATGGAGCGTCTGCAAGAGCTGCAGAGGTGAGAGTGGCACGAGTGGCACACACGTGTGGCTGGTACCCACAGTCTCAGCGAAGGAACCAGGGAGTGGTTTGGGGACATGGTGAAAGGAGAAACCAGACTCCAGAAGCACTGGGTTGTGGGCAGCTTGGTGCCTTTTGGAACGGGGATTTGCTTTGTAGGTGGACACAGGGAGATCTGACTGGAGACGTGGTTTCAGAGTGAATGCATTGTATTTTGAAAGATGCTGAACCCAATGTTTTATCTTCCCCCAAATCTCTTTTATTCAGGTCAGTGAGTTCAGTGAGTCACTGATGTCCACATAGTTTGGGTCAATGACAAATCAGGTTTTTGGTAGAGGAGCTCATAACCCCAAAATTGGGCCCATCCCAAATGTGGATGCCTGTCGGTGGAATGCCCCAGGACAGACCCCCATGCCAGCTCAGCTCCTGGCACCTGATTCTCAGCCCCACAACCAAGCCTCTCCCACAGTGCCCATCATGGGGAGCACTGGTTTGTGCCAGCCTGTGGCAGGCTCCTTCCCCGTGTCCCGCAGGGTGTCTGTCCAGGAGATGCGCAAAGACCACGAAGAGCAGCTCCAGCGGCTGAAGCGGCTGAAAGACCAGGAGATCGATGCAGTGACCAGCGCCACATCGTACACCAGGTACTGACAGTTGTGTTCCCACATTGGTCCCTGGCCACAGCATTCCCTGTCCTACACGAACCAGGCTTGGACCGTGGCAACAGGGGCCATCCCCTCTCCCACCCACTGCCTGCGGGGATGCTGAGCTGTGTAATACCCGTCAGTGCCCCCCGGAAGCAGGAGCTGCATCTTCCTACTGCTCTGCTGTGACCCAGAGAGGTTCAGGGCAGGGCTGCCCGGCCTTTGGGCCACCAAATATCCCCCTCTCCGTTGCGGTGAGATGAAGCGTGTCCCACAGGGGTGACCCTCCCCTCGCTTCTCTCTGCAGGTCTCTGAATGGCATCATCGAGCGGATGGAGAAGTTCTCCAGCAACTTGCATGACCTCTCGCGAAAGGTGGAGGCCACACACCACACCACCTCCCAGGAGCTGGCCATGGGGGTACGGCAGCGGGACGAGCAGCTCAAGGGTATGTCTGCTGTTCCTCTGTGCCGGAACGGCTGCGGGGTCTCCACCGGAGCTGGGGGTACCCAGAAAACAAGGAGAAGTTGCTCTGAGTCAGCCAGAGGCTGGGAGCTGAGGCTGGCAAAGCCTTGCCTGCCTTGGTCACTGGACATCTCGGGGTCTTCCCTTTACAAAGCAGTGTCCTGGGGATGTGCCAGGGGTGATGAGCACAAACACACACAGTTTTTCTGTGAACATGGTGTGGATAGAAGGGAAGAACTTCCCGCCTCATGCTGCTCGTGCCTCTCCCCAAGTGCTCCAGGACAGGCTGTCGCAGCAGCAGAGGGACATGGAGGAGGAGCGGAGCCGACTCCAGGAGGTGATCGCTAAAATGGAGGCCAGGCTGAGTGAGCAGACTCGGCTGCTGGAGCAGGTGAGCCCACACTGTGTCCTCTGCCCGGGTCGGCCCTCCTGTCTGGGTATGGGGTATGTGTCTCACCAACTGGAGGTTCCTGGCCTGGAGGTTGTGAATAGCATCTGTCACCTCTGTGTCTGAACGCAGGAGCGATGGAGGGCAACGGCAGAGCAATCCAAAGTGGAATCACTGCAGCACTCACTGGAGGAGCAGCGGCGAGTCATGACCCAGCAGCTGTCCATGGAGCGAGCAGAGCTGGAGAGGGCGAAGGTGAGGTGGGGCAGACATCTCCAGGGCTGCACTGCATTGTGTGGTGGAGGCAAGAGCTGGGTGCTGGGCTGCAGCATCCTTCTGCAGCTCTCTGCCTCCTCAGCCTCACACAGGGGGAATCGCAGTCAGGCCAGCCCTCTGGCTCACGGATGCAGGAGGCCGCGGTGTGTGCGCATGGCACGTGCTGGTTCTTGAGGAACACGGGACCAGAGCTCACGGTGACAGGGTTCACACCAGGCACCGTGGGCTTGAACCAGCCCCTAGATGTTGCGCGGCAGAGATGGGTTAAAGGAGAAAAATCCTGTGGCGAATGGGACTTAGTGCTTCTTCTCTCCCTCTCTGGCAACGCTCCCCAGAGTGCTCTGCTGGAAGAGCAGAAGTCCGTGATGCAGAAGTGCTCGCAGGAGCAACGGAAGCTGGCAGCCGAGTGGGCTGAATTTCACACCCAGCAGCAGCTGAGGAAGGAGCAGATGGAGCGCAACATGGACCGAGCCCTGAAGATGGACTCACAGAGAGAGGGCACCATCATGAGCCTGGCCGAGGTACCACAGTAGAGCCCCTCTCCATGGCCTCCAGCACCACCTGGCAGCTCACGGATGGGTCCTGCCCACCGGGGAGATGTTCAGCCCTGCCTTCAGGTGTTTAAAACAAGTTTGAAGAGACATCACTGCGGTGGTGAGAATCGGGCTGTTCCAGGAGCAGCCTCCACCAGCCTGTTTTAGATGTTGACTGAAGCATCAGTCACCTCTGTCTCTCCCCTTTGCCTGTGAGGAGTTTGGGCAGCCAGACCAGGCACAGCCGCCTCCATTGTAAGTCTGGTGAGAGGAAACCCCCATGGTGGGTTAAACAGAACCTCCCCATGCCATGGGGACATGTTTGGAGCCAGTTCTCCCCCCTGGAGCTGTCCAGAGGAGATATGTGGCACAGACTGTGGCAGGGCTGCATTTCTGAGGGCTACCAGGGTGGAAAATAACCATTCAGGCTGGGTGTTTCCACTGCTGACAAACTGCCAAGCCTTGAGCATGTTTTAGAGTGTGTAGCATGGGTGAGGGGCTCCGTCCTTTCTGGGGAAGGAGTGTGTGTGTGTGTGTGTGCCTGTACAATCCCAGCTCTGCCAACCCTGGTGCCCAAGGGTGGGTGGATGAGAGCATTGGTTGGGTACCTGGTGGTGTTGCTCTGCACCCCAAACTGGCAAACACAAGAAGGAAAACAGGGGCAGATCTCTCCCATCACTTGGGGGGACATGAGATAGTGTCCAGGATAGGGCAGGTAGTGCATTGATTTTCCCCATGCCCATCCTAGGAGCAGGCAGAGCTGAAGATCTGGAGCCATGAGCTGAAAACCAGGGAGGAGCAGCTGGTGAGGGACAGGGAGCTGCTGGACAAGTCCTGGCAGGAGCTGAGGCTGGAGAAGGAGAAGGTGGACAGGGCCACACTGCGCATCCAGCAGCAGGAGGAGCAGATTAAAAGCACGACCAAGGTAAGTGAAGCATCTGCGCTGCAATTCACAGCTGGGGTTTCACATCCCTCCTTGAGTGCTGAATCCCAGCGCTGTCCTGGGAGGGGAACAGGGGGTGCACAAAGGAGCCCTGCCCCAGGGCAGCGAGGGTCCCTGTCCCCAGCCTCCTCAGCTGCTCTGCCTTGCAGCTCTCATCCCAGAAGTACAAGGAAGGGGAGCAAGCCCTGCAAGAGGCGTGCAGGATAGAGTCCGAGCACCAGAGGAGGCTGCAGGTCATGGAGCAGCAGCTGGAGCAGCTGAAGCAGCAGGAACAGCGTCTTCACGAGGCAAATACTCCCTTGCCTTTCCTTCTTGGCCTGGGGCCGCTGTGCCAAGGGCCTGAACCTTTGCCAACAGTTTCTCTCTCTTTCTGCCCGGGGATGGGGCAGGAGCGGCTGAGCATGGCTCGCCAGAGGAGACAGCTCGAACAGATCCGTGAGGAACTGCCCACCAACTCTGCGATGCTGCTGAACACAAAGCAGGGCCTCAGTGCCCCTAGGAGAGGCCTCTCCAGCACAGCGTGTAAGGCTTCCTGCACGCTGCTGGGGGAGGGGGGGGACGGGACATGCCGGGGGCCAGTTGCACTTGTATTCCACTTCTCAGGAGGCTTGGGATGTTCCTGGGGGCTCATCACACACTCAGATGTGAGTTGGCCTCCTCACGTCCTCTGAAGGAGCTCAGCAGAGACCTCTGAGCCAGGGCAGTGCCAGGAGGGGGCAGAGGGGGCAGGAAGGGAGAGGCAGGTGGATTAAAGGCCGTTTGCAGTGGGAGGTTGGGGAGGACCCTGCTGCAGGGACATGCAGGCAGCAAAAAAAGGGACACTTGTCCGTCTGCTGTTCCTCTAACGGCAGCGGTACCACACGGTTGGGCTCTTGTTCCAGGTTTTCCACTTCCCACCAGCGCGCTCCCTTGGCATAGCCCAGGGGGTAGCAGGGACACTGGGGCTGGCCCCACCGAGCTCTACGCCACGTTGTTGCTGCTGAAGCACAGGGCCCAGCAGGTGAGGTGGTGGGAAACCAGGGCTGGAAAGGGCTTCAGACCAGCTGGGTGGGAGCAGGGCTGGGTGAAGCCTGGGTTGAGCCTGACGGCCACAGGGTGGGTGTGAGATCGTTGCTGGGCTGGGTGGGCTCGCAGAAGCCGTGGGCACCTAGAAGAGTGATACCAGCAGCAAGGGTTGGTGCGTCCTCACGGCTTGTTTCAGGCTGGTTGATAACATCCTTGGCTTGATGGCGTTGCCCCATCCCTGGGTGGCAGAAGCCAGCTCTGCTGGGCTCTGGCTTCATGATGTCCCCATCCTCAGCCCCCTCCTTCCCTGCTGGGTCCTTCCCCAGGCAGGGATGCTCTTTGAGCCTTCCTCTGTGGGCCTCACTCGGTGTGAGGTTATGGGCTCTGTGGGGAGCCCATACACCCCGGGGGCTACCACAGATGGGTACCTGCCCGCTGCTCGCCGCACGGAGGAGGGTTTGGGATACTCCCATCACTCGTGAGCAGCACCCTGGCCTGTGACCCCATTTCTGTGGCACTCTGATATCCGTGCCATCTATCCCTCTCTTAGGACCATGATTTCTTAGAGAAGGAGCAGTTCTTCCTGGACACCCTGAAGAAAGCAACCTACAACACTTCATCTCTGTCAGGCTGAGGAGGTGGCATCCCCACGCACCCCAAGGGATGGCTGTGCCTGTCCCCGCAGGAGGCTGCTGTGGAGGAAAACAAACAATAAATAATCCCAGTTCTCTGCTGAGGAAGTGTCCTCTTTAAAAGCAACCTCGGAGTGTTCAGAGCGTGAAATCCATCCCTGGGCTGGGAAGTCTGGCCTCCATCCCTCAGGGCCAGTGTCCCTGGCCACCTGGCAGGCACTGCTGGGAGGCAGTGGCCACCGTGGGTGTGAGAAACTATGGGCTAGGGTATTGTTTATTAAGATTTATGTTAAGCTCAATGTAAAGTTTAGGCAACAAAATATATGAAAACGCTTATGCAAACAGCTACCAGACACTGCTTGTGAAAGATAAGATAACCGCCAGATGTCCAGGAACCGACAGAAACAAGACAGACAACCCCACATAAGGATATATGAGTGAAGGGTCAATACCTCCACTACTTCATGAACACGGGTAAAGATGTATAAAAAGGGACTGTTTGAACTGCTCAGGGCGGCAGTTGGTGGAGCGCAGACTCCCCTGCCGTCCAGCGCTGTCTTTGCTCATATTCTACTTGCTATAATTAATAAAATTTTAATTGGATTATGATCCGTTGCGGTCTCAATTTATAACAATTTCTGGTGCCGTGACTCGGATAAGGAACAGTGGGCTTTGGTCCTCCGGGGAGGCGCCCCGCGACATTTCGCGGCCCCGCGACCAACAGCTTACTCCAACCTTACCGACGAACCTAAATTCTAGAATAATGAGCAAAGGAGAAACCGGTAAAATCCCATAAAAATTCTGTGCACGGGAGTCCGGACGAAGACGCAGGACGCGTAAGTATATTGCGAAGTTGTTCGCGGGTTTGCCGTTCGGGCGGGATTGGGTTTCCTGGAATATAACGAGTGAGAGGTTCGATATACTGAACCAAGCGAGTGCGGACTCTTAAGTACTGCGTCTCCCATCTCCCGCGAGGGACTGGGCCAGGAACAAGGGGAGCGAGTGAGTGTATGTTTGTGGATGTTCCAGAAGATGGGGGCGAAGGGCAGCAAGCCTTCGACTCCCATGGGAAGGGTACCCACTGTACCTAAGAATACCCCTCTGGCATATATCTTGGACAATTGGAGATATTTCCCTGGAACCCTAGGGAAAGATAAGCAGAAAGTGATAGAATATTGTACTAAGATATGGGGAGGGAAGAAGATTTCTAAAAATGTCTTTTGGCCAGTCTATGGGTCAGAAGAAGATTGGGTAAGACAGCAATTAAACCTCTGGGTTAATAATAAAAAAAAACCCTTAACCCGGAGGAGAGCCAATATGCGGAGGTGTGGCTAAAAAACCGGGAGCTAGACTTTACCCGCTGAATGAAATAAAAAAACTAAACAAAAGAAAAAGAAGGGAGAGTTAGACGAAACCCTTCTAACCCCCCCTCCTTACATTCCTCCTCCTGCTCCTGCAGAGGTCCCCAGAGCGCCCACTCCCCCACCAGAGTCGGAACAAGGGTCTCCCCCTCTTCCTAAACGCGTAACTAGAAGTCAAAAAGGGGCAGCTCAAATATACCCCCTAAGAGAAAAGCCCATGGGGGGACCTCAACCTGTGATCGGATATATTTCTGTGCCTCTAAATTCGGCTGACCTATGAGATTTTAAAAGGACCGAGATGGGAAACTTAATTGAGGACCCACTCGGAGTGGCAGAAAGATTAGATCAATTTCTGGGACCAAATCTTTATACTTGGGATAAGATGCAATCTATCCTTTGTCAATTATTTACTACCGAGGAAACCCAGGGACCCCAAGCAGATATTAAATGGCCACTCCAAAGACCTAATTGGGATAATCAGGATCCGGCGCATAGAACTCATATGCAGGACCTGAGAACTATAGTAATTCAGGGGATTAGAGAAGCAGTACCCCGTGGCCAGAATATCAATAAAGCATTTAATGAAATGCAAAAGAAAGATGAGAGCCCCACTGAGTGGCTGGAACGACTGAGGAAAGCCCTTCAGCTGTACTCTGGGGTAAATCCAGACAACCCTTTAGGGCAAGCGCTCCTCAAAACTCAGTTTGTGGCAAAATCATGGGAAAAACTTTAGCGGAACACTTCAGCAGGAGAGGACAGATAAGGGTGAAAGAAATAATTAAGCAAGAAAAGCAGATGGCCAGCAAGGGCATAAATTACCTTAGACTGATAAGAACACTGCAAATGAGCAAAAGGTGAAAAGTACACCATGAGGAAGACCTACAGCCTTCCTCCCATAGACCACGGCCCACATTCTAAAGACCCCGGCCCACAATTTTTGGAAGAATCTGCGCAAGCGTGAAAGACTGATAAGCTAATTAGCATACGAAGCGAGGGTAGGCGGGTTCAGGTAATGAATATGTATAGGCGTTAATGGAATATTCATTGTTTCAAGCTTATTTGCTGCAGTGTTGCTTATTTTGGTTACCGGATTTATGGAATGTGGAATTTGACTTTGATAATTGTTACTGTGATTTTGGCTATATTTTTGATAATAATAGTGAGCTCTTGGTGTTGCTGTAGAAAGATACCTGTGTGTTGCATTTTGTAAGTAGTAATTCTGTAAGTGATAAGTGTGTTCTGTGAGTGTAAGCTGGGAAAAATGGGAGGAAAGCAGAGTGGTGGGATTTTAAAGAAAAATCCGCTAGGGTGTGTTTTGAGTCATTGGAAGGATATTGGAGGATCCGCTGGTGGAAATGTGAATAGGAAAACATTGATAAAATATTGTAATCAATGGTGGCCGCTTTATAAGCTGGAATGTGGAGAAAAGTGGCCTTTTAATTAATAATTACAAGGTTATTAATAATTGTTATACTCATTTATGCTGGAAATGTGAGAACATTTCTGTATGTGTATTTCAGAAATCCGAGGGGTATTGTCCCTGATGTTCCGAGGGGTGAATGTGAACCTCTGTTGAAAGATCCCTGGGTAGAGATGTGTACCTGGCAGGGAGGGGAGCTGTCTGTAAGGGGTCTTTGTAGGGGGCTGCCAGTGAAAAAGAGACTCTGGAGCTGGGGGGATTGGGGAAGCTAAGAAACTTGTCTCTGAGAGGGGTGGCCTCTCTTTCTAGGAGAGAAAGTGCCTGGACGGAAAAGTGGGGGCATCTGCCGAAGCCCGAACAACAAGAAATTTAACTTTGAATGTGGTATGTTTTTCACTCTGAGGGGGGGCATGGGGGCTCTGCCGTGGTATTTGCTCCTCGGTTAGCTGGAGGCTTGAGTGGTTAATAAGATACGGAGTCCTTCACCCCTATGATGCTCAGTGCAAATGTAATCCTTCAGAGGTGACCAAAGAAAAAAACCTCTGCACGTAAGCCCTGAAGGACAGGGGGGGGGTGAGTCCTGGGGGCATGTGCAAGTTTAAATGTGCTTTGGGTGAATTTGTAAAACTTGGGAGCCCCTGTGAAGGGGGGATTTGTCAGCGCTGAACAGGGGAGGGTGTTTGCTGGCACAGCTGAAGGCTGGTTGTAAAACCTGACTTAAACAACAGAGCAGGATGTGCATTCAGGGTAAGAAAGAGTTAAAACAGAAGTGCTGCTGCAGAGGCAGGCTTGTGTAACCTGCAGAGCAGGAAGAGCATCTCCTGCCCCGAACCCTTTGCCTAGGAGGGGTTGCTGTTGCTGACGATTGAAAGCACCTGAAATTTTTGAGTTATTTCAGCCGGGAGGATGAAAACGTGGGCAAACTGAACGGAAATCTAATCTTTGAGTGTTTGAAGTTCAGGGAGACTCAAGGGTTCGAGGTCCCTGCAGGACCCGTGATCATGGCTTTGGGCAGATAAACTCTTGTCCCCACGTGAACGTTGTGGGGAAAAGTGGCTGGTAAAACAGAACCTTACTTCTAAATAACGTTGCGTTTGTTTGTTTGTTTTGTTACTCTTTTCCTGGCCTGCTGGGTAATTCCCAGATTTAGAAAATCCTTTGGCAGGACTTTAAAAATGATAAGGAGCAGGATGCTGCCAAGAAACCAGCTCCAACAGGCGCTAAAAGCAGCTCTGAGGAAAACCAGAACAGAGCAAAGAAAAAGTAAGTGGGGTTGCTCTAGTGCATCCTCTTTGTATTACATAAATCAGCAGCATGGATTATCTGTGTGAGATCCAAAATGATTACATTGAAAGCCACCTAGTCCTACCTCTTATTAGCCAGTAACGTAATTTATAGAGCAGCTTGGTAACAGGGTTAATTGTGCCACAGCTCACCAAGTGCTTGATACTTGCAGTGCGCCGCAGATTACGGAGCTGAGCTTTCCTTTCCAGGAATGGAGGCTCTGATCTTACCTTTGACCTCATCCAGCCAGTTCTGCACGCATTGCCAACTGAGAACAAATTTTCTGGGTCAGGATTTGGGTGTCTGAGAGCAGCACCAGTCCGTGCCACACCACAACTGGGGCACCTCTGGGTGGGATCCAGCTGTGGCTGTGTTACAGGCACTTGTCCCTCTTGTTCCTGCAGCAGGGATGCTAATGGGTCTGAGGGTCCCCTAAAATCACCTTTCACCCTGATAAATCTACTCTGGATGCAAGTAGCAGCTGGTGGGTTAGGGCAAGGTCTAAGGTGTGTTGGTAGAGAGGGACTTTAGGCAAAAGGGGACAGGAATTATCTGACTGGAAACTTTCAAAGCTAAAGAAGCTCCTGGCGTTATCCAGAGCTGGAAACCCCAGTGTCAGTGGCACCCAGCAGTGTCCCAGCAGTGGATGCATGGCTGCAGACCAGGCAGTAGTGCATTGCCGCTGTGTTACTTGCTGTGAGATCTGTTCGCTGATCTTAAAAATTACTTTTTAAATGGTCCTGAGAGATAAGAGCAGGCAGGGATGCTTTGATCTCCTGTTTAAAAAAAAAAAAAGCCCTGATCAAACCTTTACCATGTGTGATCCCATCCACAGAGCCACCTCCACCCCAGACGCCCCTGCACACCGTGGCCCCGGTCCAGAGGAGGGCTGAGCTCACTTTTGAAGATACTGATGACGACCTGATGCATGCGCTGGGACTTGGCAGTGGCTCAAAAGGAGCTGAGAAGCAGGGAAAGAAGGCAGAAAAGTAAGGGCAATGAAGAGGCAGTGAGAGTAAAGCAGGGGATGGCTTGTGCGTTGGGATGGTGCCAGCATGCTGTGTGTGGGGGATGCTGGAGCTTCTGCCTGTGGGTCCCAGAAAGGGGCAAGAGCAGCCTCGTTTCACAGAGAAGAGCCAGAGCACCCTGGCAAGGCTGTGTGACAAGAAACAGCCCTGCCTCCCAGGGAAACCTATCTGCCACTGTGTCACCAACAGAGAGGTGCTCCGGCCAGCCCGCTCCAAGCTGGATGAGTTGCTGGGACGAAATTCCGTGGCCAAAATCCTGGAACAGCCAGGCACAGGAGAGCGCAGAGAGTTCAAACTGGATAAGAAGTACCAAAAGCAGCCAGGTGAGCGTGGCCAGGGATGCTGGGAAGGTCTGCAGAGGTGATGGCGTTGGCTTGGGAGGGCGAGATTGATTTCTAATGTCCTTGAAGGGGAAATACCCTTTCTGTAGTGGTCAGCAGGGTGGCTAATGGGCTCCCAGTCAGCTCTGGGGCAAAGGTGACTGATGCAAAAGTGTTGTACCCTGCCTTCGAGGCAGCCTGGGGGCATTTGCACATCAGCTGTAACTCAGTTGCCTTTGGACATGGACTGATTCTCAGCAAAGCAACTTTTCCCAGCCCCGTGGAGGAGACACGTTGCTCGCAGGTTTCCAGGGAAGATGTTTCCAGCTGTGTCTTCCCAGAGGCAGCAATCGCAGTGGGAATTGCAGGGGAGGAGGAGGAGGGCTGGTGTCTTTGCAAACAGCCGCTCCTCTAGGCGCTGACTCAAAGCTGCTTGTCTGAACAGAGAAGGAAGACGGCTGGGACAAGGAGGATTTTGTCTTTGGAGCGTACCAGCCGACGGTGGCCTCCATGCCCAAGGGCCAGCCGGCGAGGAGGCAGCCTGTGAGGTATTGTGCTCTGCGTGTGGAGCTCCAGCCAGCAGCCACGCTGCCCCCGCAGGCAGAGCGGGCAGGGTCCCCGGGCAGGGTCCCCGGGCAGGGTCCCCGGGCAGGGTCCCCGGGGTCCTCTCACAGGCACGTATGTGACTGCTTCTCCTTGCAGCAGGTTTCCAGCCGAGAACAGCAGCGAACCAAAACCAGAACCCCGCTCCAAATCTCCTCCTTCAGCCAGGCACAGCCCTGTGCGGAGCAGCCGGACTCGAGGTGACTGGCTGGGCTTGAAAGATGAGGATTTTATGGATGCGAGAGGCCAACATCTGCAGCAAAAGCCATCCTGCCAGTGGACTACCCCAGCCCTGGCACAGCCCAGCAGCCCGGCCCCACCAGCCCAGCTCCGGCTGCAGAGGCAGCGATGGGCTAAACCTGACGCCGCTGGAGGAAGACATACTGGCTGAGAGCTGCCTTGTCGCGTGCAAGAAAGCCCTAGCACAGGCGAAAGGCCTCAGGAGCAAAGTGCCAAGCCCTGTGGAGGCCCCAGAAGGAGGGCCTGGATCCCCACGCTCCTGTCAGGGTTAGAAAGCACAGCTGGTGGGCCACAGGGCTCCCAGCATGCCAGCTGCTCAACAGGACGTCTCAGAAATCCTCTGCTCGGAGTTA
The DNA here is from genome assembly GCF_017639655.2 of Falco naumanni. Classification (NCBI taxonomy): domain Eukaryota; kingdom Metazoa; phylum Chordata; class Aves; order Falconiformes; family Falconidae; genus Falco; species Falco naumanni. The sequence goes on from NW_024427554.1 coordinate 62,495, forward strand.
AGAAATCCATTTTAAGTGCTCTCTTGCCTCTGGTTGGGTTAATAACGCAGTGGTTTCTCCCACTGGTGCAGCCTGCAGGGCCATCGCACCTCTGGGCTCTCCTTCTAGTCATGGCTGAGATTGCACGTGCTGCCCCAGTCCTGTGGGATTGTCCTGGATCGGCATACCCCCACGAGCTCCACGCATGCTCCTCATTCCTGCCTTCTTTCCCCTTCGTTCCTCCTAGTTCCAGGAAAACCACCTCCTCCAGCTGAGTTGGCACAGACAGGTTCAGGCTTGTGCCATTGGGATGGGAACTCAGAGTGAATTGCAGAGAAGCAGCCGCGTGTGTCGTGGGCAGGGGCATGTTGCCCAGGGGAAGGGGGTGGATGCAGCAAGGAGGAACTGGTGTTCCTCCAGAGATGGAGGTTCTGAGGTGTCTTTGCTCCCTCTGAAGCCAACAGGTTGAATCCTGCCGCAGCTGAGTGGGATAGGTTTTTCACCTGCAAGGCAGGAAACTGGTGTTGAGGGAAGAGGATCTTGTCTTTCTTGCCTCCTGGGCTCTCCCCCCATGGGGTGTGTTTTTGCTTGCAGCCAGCCCAGCCAGCCCCACAGGAGCACCGCAGCAGGGCAGCTGTCCCGCAGGACCAGGCAGCGAGTGCAGATGGCTCCAGGTGAGGCCTCCTTCACCTTTCGACACCTCCACAAGGTGGAGAATTCCTGTGGGAAGCGGCTGCATGTGTAGGTGGGTGAGCGGGGAGGGGCTGGTAGCCAGCCGTGACCACTTTGGTCTGGGACCTGTGTAACCGGGAAGGGAAGGCAGCGCTGAAGGATCGTCGGGCCCTTGCCTGTTCGATCGCAGTGCGACAGCCAATCTTTAAACTTGCAAAAATGGCCAAGCGGGATAATGTCTTGCGGGCCTCTCCTGCGCTGTGACACTGCTGTGCGTCACTTGTGTCTCTGTGCCCACGCATGGCAGCCGGTCCCCTGGCTCTCAGCACCCACGAAACAAGCCTCGGTTCAACCATCGGATCCTGCGAAGGGGCATCCCTCCAGAAATGTGCCGGTGCCTTGGGTGCGTGTTCCTGTGGTTGTATACGGTTCGGGGCAGCAGAGATTTGTACAGTTATGGTATGCGGAGAAGGGTCCTCCCTGCCCTGAAAAAAAACCCAAAACCAAACCCCCCAAAAAAAGCAGGAACCACAGCACTTCCCTTGGCCACATGAATGCTGCCCAGGGCTTTGAGCCAGCCATTGTCGGAGCAGGTTGCTGAGCTGCAGGATCCCACCATCCCCATGTCAGCTGGTGTGCTGGGGCACACTGAGCTCCGCAGTGGCTGGCCTTTGGGCTTTCGGAAGGCTGTGAGGGACTCGCTTTGCCGGAGCAATGGGTGTGCATAAGTTCACGCTGCCCCATCTGTCTTCCCTTTGCTGCCCCCACACTTGTCCCACCAGTGCTATGTGCTGGAAAAGACCCCCTTCTGCTCTGGGCTGTGGCTGTGCGCCGGTTCAGAGGGCCGCTGAAAGTGGCTTAGGGGACCCAGTCTCCTCCCTAGGTGATGGAGATGGAGGAGGAGCTGTGCTTTGTCCCTTGATTTACTCTGCAGAGCAGAGTCCCACCGTTTGTGTGTGGAGTGGGGATGCAGACACGGACAAGCCTGTCTGACCCTCTGCCCCCATTGCCAGCTCCCAGAGCGGAGCGCGACCCTCATCGCTGTGCCCAGGAGACCCAGGGCCCTCATCCTGCTGGGAGGGGATGGTTCCCATTGCTATATTCAAATCATGGACTTGTCCAATGTTCAGCCTCTACAGGCTCATTCCCAGGAAAGCAGGAGGCGCCAGGCCCTGCCCCGCTCACTCAGGTAGGTGTGCTGGGTCCGTGCCCCGAGCGGTGCAGGATCAGGGCAGCGATCGCGAGCCCTCCGCTGCCGACTCGCCGCCATCCCCGCTCTGTCCGTGCTCCCTCGGCCTGAGGTAGGATGTGCCCCACTTTGCATCTCTGGGAAGCCGTGTCCATGGAGGCAAAGAGTTTGGAGCTCCCCGAGGTGCCACAAGTTGCGTTTATCAGGCCAAAGCATGGGTGCTATGGATGCTTTGTAAATCATGTGTGTTTATAGCCCTGCGTGGCCTGAGCAGCATTTACACCGTTCCCCAGGCATATATACATATTATATTAACTAGACAACAGAGGCTCCAGGTGATAAAGGACTTTTTCTTCAGTTGATTTTCCCCAGTATAGTGTTGAAGATGCTCTGAGATTATTTCTAGACAACTGAAGGAGAATTGAAGCCTTTCACAGAGAAGGCAGCTCTTTCTTGGTCTTTGAAGCCTCTCCTTCTCATCCAGCTGGGCTCCTCGCCCTGCCCTGGTGGTGGGACACATGTTGTCTCCCAGAGGGCTTGTGGTCTCAGCCTTGATTCTGCCCCCAGAGAAGGAAGAGCGCAGCATGCTTGTGTCTGGGGGTGGGGGCTGCCGAGTGTCACCTGGGGAGAAGGGACCCACGCCAGCACGGGGATTGGGCTGGGGAGGGGGGTGGGGGTGGTCCTGCAGTAGGCTGGAGATGGATCGCCGTTTCCAGGCTAGGAGGAGATGTTCTCCCCAGGGCTTTACCTCCCTGAGAGCATCCCTGTGTCTCCGCAGGTTCCTGCACCCAGGGCACATGTCCAGGCTGCCCCGCAGCTGCAGGTAAGGCAGGTGCCTTCTTTTGGAGGCTGATGGCCGCACCACAAAGCCACTGATCCTGAAGGGCCTCGATCTTCTCTCTCCATCCTTGTAGGCAGAGTTCTCAGCCCCGGGCTTGCAGCATGAGACGAGGCAGGGGGGCTCCCGCAGCCCAGCTCCATGAGGATGCATCAGGCTGCCAGGCAGCGCTGCTGAGCGCCCAGGCCCGTGTGGCAGAGCTGGAGAGCCAGGTGAGCCCCATTGCCTGCTGAATGGGGGACCACGGGTGACCCAGAGGGAGGAGAAGGAGCCATATCCTGTCCCAATAGCATCAGGGTGACAGGGGAGAGAGGTGAAACCTCCCTGTCCAGAGACGCCTATGGCCACCAAGTGCTGCTGTGGGAGTTCTGTCCCCAGGGCAGCACAAGGACTTTCTCTCCCGGGTGCCTGGCAGGTCCGAATGCTGGAGCTGGAGCGGACACAGCACAAACTGTTGCTGGAAAATCTCCAGCAGCGGCACCAGGAGGAACTGAATCTCCTTGAGAGCACCCACAGGTACCAGCCTCTCACCTGTGCTTCCCTCCTCGCCTACAGCTCTGTCTCTCCTGGGGGTGGGAGTGCTGGGATGCTTCCCAAATCCGCCCCTGGGGCAGGTGGGCGCAGAGCCATGTCGATGTGGACGTGGTGGGGGGCAGAGAGCAGCCCCACAGGTGAGCCAACATGGGAGTCCACTCTCACCATCACTGTCCCCTGGGTGACAAGGAGGAGGGGCTGGTCCCATTGCCAGCGCACCCCCAACCAGGCAGCACAGTGGGCAGTAGCAGGAGGGTTCAAGGCTCAGGTCTGCGTGTTTCGCCATGCACACAACAACACTGATCTGCTCGCAAACCCCTGTGTGCGCTCTGCGGGGGGGGGGGGGGGAGTGCTGGGTATTGCTGTGGAAGCAACACTTCTTCCTGGCTGTGACCTCTCGGGGCAGGAACCAGGTGAAGGTGGTGGAGGACACCTACGGGCAGCGGGAGGAGAGGCTGCGGCTGGAGAAGGAGCAGCTGATGGCTCAGCTCCTGCTGCAGAGCCAGGATGCGGAGCGGGCACGGGCAGAGCTGCTGGCGCAGCACCAGCAGCGCCTGGCCACGCTGGAGCAGCAGAACAAGCTGGAGATGGAGCGTCTGCAAGAGCTGCAGAGGTGAGAGTGGCACGAGTGGCACACACGTGTGGCTGGTACCCACAGTCTCAGCGAAGGAACCAGGGAGTGGTTTGGGGACATGGTGAAAGGAGAAACCAGACTCCAGAAGCACTGGGTTGTGGGCAGCTTGGTGCCTTTTGGAACGGGGATTTGCTTTGTAGGTGGACACAGGGAGATCTGACTGGAGACGTGGTTTCAGAGTGAATGCATTGTATTTTGAAAGATGCTGAACCCAATGTTTTATCTTCCCCCAAATCTCTTTTATTCAGGTCAGTGAGTTCAGTGAGTCACTGATGTCCACATAGTTTGGGTCAATGACAAATCAGTTTTTGGTAGAGGAGCTCATAACCCCAAAATTGGGCCCATCCCAAATGTGGATGCCTGTCGGTGGAATGCCCCAGGACAGACCCCCATGCCAGCTCAGCTCCTGGCACCTGATTCTCAGCCCCACAACCAAGCCTCTCCCACAGTGCCCATCATGGGGGAGCACTGGTTTGTGCCAGCCTGTGGCAGGCTCCTTCCCCGTGTCCCGCAGGGTGTCTGTCCAGGAGATGCGCAAAGACCACGAAGAGCAGCTCCAGCGGCTGAAGCGGCTGAAAGACCAGGAGATCGATGCAGTGACCAGCGCCACATCGTACACCAGGTACTGACAGTTGTGTTCCCACATTGGTCCCTGGCCACAGCATTCCCTGTCCTACACGAACCAGGCTTGGACCGTGGCAACAGGGGGCCATCCCCTCTCCCACCCACTGCCTGCGGGGATGCTGAGCTGTGTAATACCCGTCAGTGCCCCCCGGAAGCAGGAGCTGCATCTTCCTACTGCTCTGCTGTGACCCAGAGAGGTTCAGGGCAGGGCTGCCCGGCCTTTGGGCCACCAAATATCCCCCTCTCCGTTGCAGTGAGATGAAGCGTGTCCCACAGGGGTGACCCTCCCCTCGCTTCTCTCTGCAGGTCTCTGAATGGCATCATCGAGCGGATGGAGAAGTTCTCCAGCAACTTGCATGACCTCTCGCGAAAGGTGGAGGCCACACACCACACCACCTCCCAGGAGCTGGCCATGGGGGTACGGCAGCGGGACGAGCAGCTCAAGGGTATGTCTGCTGTTCCTCTGTGCCGGCACGGCTGCGGGGTCTCCACCGGAGCTGGGGGTACCCAGAAAACAAGGAGAAGTTGCTCTGAGTCAGCCAGAGGCTGGGAGCTGAGGCTGGCAAAGCCTTGCCTGCCTTGGTCACTGGACATCTCGGGGTCTTCCCTTTACAAAGCAGTGTCCTGGGGATGTGCCAGGGGTGATGAGCACAAACACACACAGTTTTTCTGTGAACATGGTGTGGATAGAAGGGAAGAACTTCCCGCCTCATGCTGCTCGTGCCTCTCCCCAAGTGCTCCAGGACAGGCTGTCGCAGCAGCAGAGGGGACATGGAGGAGGAGCGGAGCCGACTCCAGGAGGTGATCGCTAAAATGGAGGCCAGGCTGAGTGAGCAGACTCGGCTGCTGGAGCAGGTGAGCCCACACTGTGTCCTCTGCCCGGGTCGGCCCTCCTGTCTGGGTATGGGGTATGTGTCTCACCAACTGGAGGTTCCTGGCCTGGAGGTTGTGAATAGCATCTGTCACCTCTGTGTCTGAACGCAGGAGCGATGGAGGGCAACGGCAGAGCAATCCAAAGTGGAATCACTGCAGCACTCACTGGAGGAGCAGCGGCGAGTCATGACCCAGCAGCTGTCCATGGAGCGAGCAGAGCTGGAGAGGGCGAAGGTGAGGTGGGGCAGACATCTCCAGGGCTGCACTGCATTGTGTGGTGGAGGCAAGAGCTGGGTGCTGGGCTGCAGCATCCTTCTGCAGCTCTCTGCCTCCTCAGCCTCACACAGGGGGAATCGCAGTCAGGCCAGCCCTCTGGCTGACGGATGCAGGAGGCCGCGGTGTGTGCGCATGGCACGTGCTGGTTCTTGAGGAACACGGGACCAGAGCTCACGGTGACAGGGTTCACACCAGGCACCGTGGGCTTGAACCAGCCCCTAGATGTTGCGCGGCAGAGATGGGTTAAAGGAGAAAAATCCTGTGGCGAATGGGACTTAGTGCTTCTTCTCTCCCTCTCTGGCAACGCTCCCCAGAGTGCTCTGCTGGAAGAGCAGAAGTCCGTGATGCAGAAGTGCTCGCAGGAGCAACGGAAGCTGGCAGCCGAGTGGGCTGAATTTCACACCCAGCAGCAGCTGAGGAAGGAGCAGATGGAGTGCAACATGGACCGAGCCCTGAAGATGGACTCACAGAGAGAGGGCACCATCATGAGCCTGGCCGAGGTACCACAGTAGAGCCCCTCTCCATGGCCTCCAGCACCACCTGGCAGCTCACGGATGGGTCCTGCCCACCGGGGAGATGTTCAGCCCTGCCTTCAGGTGTTTAAAACAAGTTTTAAGAGACATCACTGCGGTGGTGAGAATCGGGCTGTTCCAGGAGCAGCCTCCACCAGCCTGTTTTAGATGTTGACTGAAGCATCAGTCACCTCTGTCTCTCCCCTTTGCCTGTGAGGAGTTTGGGCAGCCAGACCAGGCACAGCCGCCTCCATTGTAAGTCTGGTGAGAGGAAACCCCCATGGTGGGTTAAACAGAACCTCCCCATGCCATGGGGACATGTTTGGAGCCAGTTCTCCCCCCTGGAGCTGTCCAGAGGAGATATGTGGCACAGACTGTGGCAGGGCTGCATTTCTGAGGGCTACCAGGGTGGAAAATAACCATTCAGGCTGGGTGTTTCCACTGCTGACAAACTGCCAAGCCTTGAGCATGTTTTAGAGTGTGTAGCATGGGTGAGGGGCTCCGTCCTTTCTGGGGAAGGAGTGTGTGTGTGTGTGTGTGCCTGTACAATGCCAGCTCTGCCAACCCTGGTGCCCAAGGGTGGGTGGATGAGAGCATTGGTTGGGTACCTGGTGGTGTTGCTCTGCACCCCAAACTGGCAAACACAAGAAGGAAAACAGGGGCAGATCTCTCCCATCACTTGGGGGGACATGAGATAGTGTCCAGGATAGGGCAGGTAGTGCATTGATTTTCCCCATGCCCATCCTAGGAGCAGGCAGAGCTGAAGATCTGGAGCCATGAGCTGAAAACCAGGGAGGAGCAGCTGGTGAGGGACAGGGAGCTGCTGGACAAGTCCTGGCAGGAGCTGAGGCTGGAGAAGGAGAAGGTGGACAGGGCCACACTGCGCATCCAGCAGCAGGAGGAGCAGATTAAAAGCACGACCAAGGTAAGTGAAGCATCTGCGCTGCAATTCACAGCTGGGGTTTCACATCCCTCCTTGAGTGCTGAATCCCAGCGCTGTCCTGGGAGGGGAACAGGGGGTGCACAAAGGAGCCCTGCCCCAGGGCAGCGAGGGTCCCTGTCCCCAGCCTCCTCAGCTGCTCTGCCTTGCAGCTCTCATCCCAGAAGTACAAGGAAGGGGAGCAAGCCCTGCAAGAGGTGTGCAGGATAGAGTCCGAGCACCAGAGGAGGCTGCAGGTCATGGAGCAGCAGCTGGAGCAGCTGAAGCAGCAGGAACAGCGTCTTCACGAGGCAAATACTCCCTTGCCTTTCCTTCTTGGCCTGGGGCCGCTGTGCCAAGGGCCTGAACCTTTGCCAACAGTTTCTCTCTCTTTCTCCCGGGGATGGGGCAGGAGCGGCTGAGCATGGCTCGCCAGAGGAGACAGCTCGAACAGATCCGTGAGGAACTGCCCACCAACTCTGCGATGCTGCTGAACACAAAGCAGGGCCTCAGTGCCCCTAGGAGAGGCCTCTCCAGCACACCGTGTAAGGCTTCCTGCACGCTGCTGGGGGAGGGGGGGGACGGGACATGCTGGGGGCCAGTTGCACTTGTATTCCACTTCTCAGGAGGCTTGGGATGTTCCTGGGGGCTCGTCACACACTCAGATGTGAGTTGGCCTCCTCACATCCTCTGAAGGAGCTCAGCAGAGACCTCTGAGCCAGGGCAGTGCCAGGAGGGGGCAGAGGGGGCAGGAAGGGAGAGGCAGGTGGATTAAAGGCCGTTTGCAGTGGGAGGTTGGGGAGGACCCTGCTGCAGGGACATGCAGGCAGCAAAAAAAGGGACACTTGTCCGTCTGCTGTTCCTCTAACGGCAGCGGTACCACACGGTTGGGCTCTTGTTCCAGGTTTTCCACTTCCCACCAGCGCGCTCCCTTGGCATAGCCCAGGGGGGTAGCAGGGACACTGGGGCTGGCCCCACCGAGCTCTACGCCACGTTGTTGCTGCTGAAGCACAGGGCCCAGCAGGTGAGGTGGTGGGAAACCAGGGCTGGAAAGGGGCTTCAGACCAGCTGGGTGGGAGCAGGGCTGGGTGAAGCCTGGGTTGAGCCTGACGGCCACAGGGTGGGTGTGAGATCGTTGCTGGGCTGGGTGGGCTCGCAGAAGCCGTGGGCACCTAGAAGAGTGATACCAGCAGCAAGGGTTGGTGCGTCCTCACGGCTTGTTTCAGGCTGGTTGATAACATCCTTGGCTTGATGGCGTTGCCCCATCCCTGGGTGGCAGAAGCCAGCTCTGCTGGGCTCTGGCTTCATGATGTCCCCATCCTCAGCCCCCTCCTTCCCTGCTGGGTCCTTCCCCAGGCAGGGATGCTCTTTGAGCCTTCCTCTGTGGGCCTCACTCGGTGTGAGGTTATGGGCTCTGTGGGGAGCCCATACACCCCGGGGGCTACCACAGATGGGTACCTGCCCGCTGCTCGCCGCACGGAGGAGGGTTTGGGATACTCCCATCACTCGTGAGCAGCACCCTGGCCTGTGACCCCATTTCTGTGGCACTCTGATATCCGTGCCATCTATCCCTCTCTTAGGACCATGATTTCTTAGAGAAGGAGCAGTTCTTCCTGGACACCCTGAAGAAAGCAACCTACAACACTTCATCTCTGTCAGGCTGAGGAGGTGGCATCCCCACGCACCCCAGGGGATGGCTGTGCCTGTCCCTGCAGGAGGCTGCTGTGGAGGAAAACAAACAATAAATAATCCCAGTTCTCTGCTGAGGAAGTGTCCTCTTTAAAAGCAACCTCGGAGTGTTCAGAGCGTGAAATCCATCCCTGGGCTGGGAAGTCTGGCCTCCGTCCCTCAGGGCCAGTGTCCCTGGCCACCTGGCAGGCACTGCTGGGAGGCAGTGGCCACCGTGGGTGTGAGAAACTATGGACTAGGGTATTGTTTATTAAGATTTATGTTAAGCTCAATGTAAAGTTTAGGCAACGAAATATATGAAAACGCTTATGCAAACAGCTACCAGACACTGCTTGTGAAAGATAAGATAACCGCCAGATGTCCAGGAACCGACAGAAACAAGACAGACAACCCCACATAAGGATATATGAGTGAAGGGTCAATACCTCCACTACTTCATGAACACGGGTAAAGATGTATGAAAAGGGACTGTTTGAACTGCTCAGGGCGGCAGTTGGTGGAGCGCAGACTCCCCTGCCGTCCAGCGCTGTCTTTGCTCATATTCTACTTGCTATAATTAATAAAATTTTAATTGGATTATGATCCGTTGCAGTCTCAATTTATAACAATTTCTGGTGCTGTGACTCGGATAAGGAACAGTGGGCTTTGGTCCTCCGGGGAGGCGCCCCGCGACATTTCGCGGCCCCGCGACCAACAGCTTACTCCAACCTTACCGACGAACCTGAATTCTAGAATAATGAGCAAAGGAGAAACCGGTAAAATCCCATAAAAATTCTGTGCACGGGAGTCTGGACGAAGACGCAGGACACGTAAGTATATTGCGAAGTTGTTCGCGGGTTTGCCGTTCGGGCGGGATTGGGTTTCCTGGAATATAACGAGTGAGAGGTTCGATATACTGAACCAAGCGAGTGCGGACTCTTAAGTACTGCGTCTCCCATCTCCTGCGAGGGACTGGGCCAGGAACAAGGGGAGCGAGTGAGTGTATGTTTGTGGATGTTCCAGAAGATGGGGGCGAAGGGCAGCAAGCCTTCGACTCCCATGGGAAGGGTACCCACTGTACCTAAGAATACCCCTCTGGCATATATCTTGGACAATTGGAGATATTTCCCTGGAACCCTAGGGAAAGATAAGCAGAAAGTGATAGAATATTGTACTAAGATATGGGGAGGGAAGAAGATTTCTAAAAATGTCTTTTGGCCAGTCTATGGGTCAGAAGAAGATTGGGTAAGGCAGCAATTAAACCTCTGGGTTAATAATAAAAAAAAACCCTTAACCCGGAGGAGAGCCAATATGCGGAGGTGTGGCTAAAAAACCGGGAGCTAGACTTTACCCGCTGAATGAAATAAAAAAACTAAACAAAAGAAAAAGAAGGGAGAGTTAGACGAAACCCTTCTAACCCCCCTCCTTACATTTCTCCTCCTGCTCCTGCAGAGGTCCCCAGAGCGCCCACTCCCCCACCAGAGTCGGAACAAGGGTCTCCCCCTCTTCCTAAACGCGTAACTAGAAGTCAAAAAGGGGCAGCTCAAATATACCCCCTAAGAGAAAAGCCCATGGGGGGACCTCAACCTGTGATCGGATATATTTCTGTGCCTCTAAATTCGGCTGACCTACGAGATTTTAAAAGGACCGAGATGGGACACTTAATTGAGGACCCACTCGGAGTGGCAGAAAGATTAGATCAATTTCTGGGACCAAATCTTTATACTTGGGATGAGATGCAATCTATCCTTTGTCAATTATTTACTACCGAGGAAACCCAGGGACCCCAAGCAGATATTAAATGGCCACTCCAAAGACCTAATTGGGATAATCAGGATCCGGCGCATAGAACTCATATGCAGGACCTGAGAACTATAGTAATTCAGGGGATTAGAGAAGCAGTACCCCGTGGCCAGAATATCAATAAAGCATGTAATGAAATGCAAAAGAAAGATGAGAGCCCCACTGAGTGGCTGGAAGGACTGAGGAAAGCCCTTCAGCTGTACTCTGGGGTAAATCCAGACAACCCTTTAGGGCAAGCGCTCCTCAAAACTCAGTTTGTGGCAAAATCATGGGAAAAACTTTAGCGGAACACTTCAGCAGGAGAGGACAGATAAGGGTGAAAGAAATAATTAAGCAAGAAAAGCAGATGGCCAGCAAGGGCATAAATTACCTTAGACTGATAAGAACACTGCAAATGAGCAAAAGGTGAAAAGTACACCATGAGGAAGACCTACAGCCTTCCTCCCATAGACCACGGCCCACATTCTAAAGACCCCGGCCCACAATTTTTGGAAGAATCTGCGCAAGCGTGAAAGACTGATAAGCTAATTAGCATATGAAGCGAGGGTAGGCGGGTTCAGGTAATGAATATGTATAGGCGTTAATGGAATATTCATTGTTTCAAGCTTATTTGCTGCAGTGTTGCTTATTTTGGTTACCGGATTTATGGAATGTGGAATTTGACTTTGATAATTGTTACTGTGATTTTGGCTATATTTTTGATAATAATAGTGAGCTCTTGGTGTTGCTGTAGAAAGATACCTGTGTGTTGCATTTTGTAAGTAGTAATTCTGTAAGTGATAAGTGTGTTCTGTGAGTGTAAGCTGGGAAAAATGGGAGGAAAGCAGAGTGGTGGGATTTTAAAGAAAAATCCGCTAGGGTGTGTTTTGAGTCATTGGAAGGATATTGGAGGATCCGCTGGTGGAAATGTGAATAGGAAAACATTGATAAAATATTGTAATCAATGGTGGCCGCTTTATAAGCTGGAATGTGGAGAAAAGTGGCCTTTTAATTAATAATTACAAGGTTATTAATAATTGTTATACTCATTTATGCTGGAAATGTGAGAACATTTCTGTATTCAGTATATTACAAATGTTGGTATGTGGTTATTGTCTTGAACATCCGAGGGGTGAATGTGAACCTCTGTATGTTTTAAAGTGTATATGGTGTAAAGAATTATTATATGTATGGTGGCGACAAGAAATTGAATGCCCTGACTGTAAGGTTTGGACGCCTTGGGATAAGAGAGAGAGCTGTAAGTGAAATTAGAGTCTCTGTGGCTGGGATAGCGGTTGAGATAATAGTAAGAAAGGTCACTGGAAGGAAATGGGGGGGGCAGCTGGGGGAAGCGTGAATAAGAGAACTTTGGCTAAGTACTGCAATCAGTGGTGGCCCCTGTCTAAGTTAGGGGACAGAGAAAATGGCCCTTAAACGGCACACTGAATTATAATGTTTTGCTAAAATTAATGTTATTTTTAAGGCGAGAGGAAAAATGGGATGAAGTAATGTATGCTGGTATGTTTTTCACTCTGAGGAATCACCCAGAGTGGCAAAAGAGTGTGGTACTAACCTAGCTCCACAAGATCCCTTAATATTAGCAATGGAAAAGGATCAGAGGGGAGGCTGTGGTTCCTTCTATGGAGCAACCAGAATGAAACACGTTGTAAGATAAAAAACTTGTGCTAATGTATGTAAGATCTGAAGCCGGGGGGGTGGAGAGTCAAAAAACCCTGTGAAAGTGTTAAAGTATTAAGGTGAGTTTGTACAAAGCCCCGTATCCCCTCGAAGGTGCGGCTGAGTCACGCTGGACGCATGGCAGGGTGTTTGCTGTTTGCCTGCGAAGGCTGATATGTAATAACACAGACTTAAAGAAACAAGTAGCAGATGTGCATTCAGGGTAAGAAAGAGTTAAAACAGAAGTGCTGCTGCAGAGGCAGGCTTGTGTAACCTGCAGAGCAGGAAGAGCATCTCCTGCCCCGAACCCTTCTGCTGGTGGGGAGGAGGGGGTTGCTGTTGCTGACGATTGAGCAGAAGGACCTGACAATGTCACCCCGATTGCTGCAGCATTTGCAGCACAACAGGACCGGTAACGGCCCCTCTAGGGCAGGCAGTGGGTCTGAGGAGAGTAAAGGTGAATCTCTGATGGGGAAATTTAGATGTTTGAAAGTCAGTTGTGAATAGGACTGGATAAAGGTTCGAGTTGATTTTTACTAAGGTAATCGTGATGTAGAAAAGTTGGTGAATACAAAACCAACTTATTTGGTGTTAAACTTCAGTGAAAAGAATTTGTTACAGTTGTGGGAGCTGCTGGCCACCAGGAAAACATCCTGAAACCTTTAAAGTACAAACTAAGAAAACAAGTAAGAATGCCAAATTCACCAAAATCTTTAAGTGGAAAAGAAATCTTTAACCAGGCATATCTGGAAATAAATTCCAGGTAAGGAAAAAATGCTTTACCTGTTACAGTAAAAATGATAAGGGGAAGGTCTGCCTAGTTCAGGTAAAACAATATCCCTTGCTCAGCAAGGCTATGGGGAATATTGGCAGAAAAACTGAAATAAAATACACTCTGTAGCAGTTCTACTAATGTAAATCTGTGTGTTTTACCATGACGGTGACTTGTTATGGGATGTGCAGATGACACTCTGCAGCAGCAGAGGAGGTAGGAAAGGAGGAATTATCCTTAACACCAGATGGTAAAATCCAAACTGTAAGTACAGATCAGGAGCCAAACTATTCTAATGATTCTCGATTACCTGCTAGCCGAAGAAGGAAGTGTTTGTGGTAAAGTAAATGTTTCCAATTGTTATTTGAAAATTGATGGCAATGGTGAGGGAGTTAAACAAATCACATCAGAGACAGGGAAGTTAGCCCATGTTCCGTCCGAACTCGGAAAGACACGAATATTGACTTGTTTTCCTGGCTTCTCGGGAGCCCCTGGGTAAAACGAATCCTATTTTGTTATGTGGTTTAGCCACCTTATTGTTTTTGCCATGTGCTGTTCCATGTTTTATAAGATTAATTCAACACGTTGTAACTAACATGCAATTTGCTATTATGATTTCACCCAATGGCATTAAACAAATTCTAGTAGTACGCCGAAATGTACAGTCGACAATACAGATTATATAGTTAACACAATAACAATTTAACAGCAAACAGGAATCTGGGAATAATTAACTATTAACAATTCATACAACAATGTAGGCTGATGAAGAATACAAGTAGAATAGCAGAGAAAACAACCATCAGGAACGCACAGACGGGGATGTGGTAACATCTTTTATACTTTTCCACCTCCGCCATAAGTTCTTGACGTGTGACAGCAGAAAAACGCACCCTCTGCCTAAACAACGAGGAAAAAAAAAAAAAGGGGGGGGGTTTGATTCCCCTTTATAATGAACCATACAGGTTAGACGTTTAAAAAACACTCACCTTACGGGATGTTCAGAGGGGGAAATGCGCACTCCAGACCCTTCCTCCCTGGCAGGTGACGTGGCGGTCTGACGGTGAGAAAACATTGCATTGAAAGCAAGGACCTGTCATTTGGCCATAGTGCCATAAATGTTACCATTAACAAACTTACCGGAGTGGTAAGCTCGGGAAATGGGTCCAAGACTTCATCTGGACACTCAGCAGCCATCTTTTATCGTGTATGCCTTTGAACATGCGCATGCGCAATTTTAAACCCCACAGAATGTACTGGAACAATCTGGAAAGACCGCGCATGCGAAATCCCTGTAGTCTAGCCATGGTAGTGACGCATATATGTATATATATATATATATAAAATGCTTAAAGAAACTATAGTATTTATAGTTCATTTATTACTTAAGTGGAATGTATAGTTATAAGTGTTGTTTTTAGGTTTTGTTTTTGTAGGTTATTATTATATGTATTACCCAACCCTTTTGATTTATTTTGAAAACCGTGTGTTAGATGTAAAGTAAATTCAATGAATCATTTGACAACCAGTAAACAACAAATAACAATTTCTTAACAAACATGAACTAGAAGTTGAATAACAGAATAACAGTCCAGCAAAGTCTCATGTGAGGTGGAAAACAGGCTTCTTCACTCGTGAGTCCAGCACGGTCCTGAATAATGTCGGGGTGGTAACTCCATCTGTTCCCTCCACGATAGTCTGTCTCTGGTCCTTGGTATTTTTCTTCACGAGGTAACGAAAATGAACAGAAACAAATAACAAGTCACATGGTAACTGCTGGAGGTCAACAGTTTTCTTTTGTTTATGTAACAGTCTCTCGCACTCTGCTTTGGTATCCCATGGGTTCCACTTCTCGGGGCGGATTGCGAGGAAGAGATCGCACTCTTCTGTACCGGCGTGACCAAAAACACTCACAAAAGCACATACTGATGGTTACTGTAGTCATGATGGGACAAAGGCTGAACAGCAAAACCGTACAGACTGTGTCGTCTCCTGCTCCCATCTTTTCCAAAATGATAAGGATTGTTTGTGGCAAGACAAACGAATTGGTCCGTGACCCTCCTGGTCAAGATTCAGGCTAACGCCCTGACCAAAACTGCACAATGAAAATGCATGCGCAGCCTAACCTTAAAGGGGCATGAAAATTTACCCCTTTAAATGCCCACCTCTTGGCTCTTGATTCTTAACCCCCACAAACAAACCTTATATATGCTAAGAAATGTTTTATTGTGTTTTGTTATGTCATCCTGTTATGATAATGTTTTGAAATTAGCTTATGACATGTTTGAGTTTTGAGTTGTTAGCTAACGTTTGTTAGGGATTTATAGTTCTTGTTAGTCATTTGTAGTTATTGCCTGTTATTGTTTATTGATAATGGTAAATGGGTTTAATGCTTAGATAAAGATTGTTAACCTCCTTTGTATAGTTGGCAGAATCTTTTCTCTGTCTCTATCTATGCCACCCACGGTGCAGCAATGTTGAGCCTCGGGGCGGTGTGAAGGACGTTATTGGGACATCGCTATCTGTCTCACCATTGCTGGCTGACCGCAAAACAACACAGAGACGGAGATACCCGAATCACCCAGAATAGGAGATGTCCGGGGAATACCCTGCTTAAAACACCCCACTTCCAGACATGTATGTTGGGTTGTTTGCCGATGTCTAAATTGTAATAGAGATTGGTCCTGTGTTTCATTTAAGAGACAACCTTACTGTATGAAATGTCACAATGATTCGATACGTACCAGGGGACCAGAGGATCAAGTGGAAATTCGTAAATTATTTTGTGGATGGGAACTGTCAGTACCTGAACTTTGGGAAGTACATGAAACAGACTGGTACAGAGTTTTAAGAAGTGTACTATAAGATTCGCCTGGAAACGGACACAACAACCAAACAGGTGGAAATATATTTAAGAGATAACTAACTCTTTAGACCTTGGAAATTATTGACAGGATAACAGCAAAATTCCCCTCAAGACTACCTGCTGCTGCCGAGAAGATACTGATATCCCGTTGCTCTCTGCAAAAGAGTAGACGAGGAAGGCAGAGAGGTACTGAACAGTGGGGAAATGAAAGCTAGTATCCTATTAATGGTATTGATTACCATGACTTTAAAAAAAAACAAAAAAAAATGAGCATTACTCTTCAATTGGACCTTAGGTTGATGGGAAGATTCAATAGAAGTTCGGTACAACGTGACAGCCGGATCCCCAAAATTCCAAGTTAAATTGGAAGATTTAGTCTTTTATGAACTAGACCCACCCGGTCGATGAGAAAGAACAATAAAACCTTTTATCTCTGCCCCAGTTCGAATCCAGGGAAAAGCTATTGCAATTTCCCTAATCACTATTACTGTGCATACTGGGGATGTGAAACCATAGCTTCAAACTGGGACGTAGCCATTAAAAATAGATTCTTAACTATAACATGGGGACCCGGAGGATGCAATCCGCCAGCTCCTAGCTGGGATAGACACGTAGAGGACCCCCATCTTGGCAACTGTAAGCTTGTTATGTACTAGAAATCCTGCAGCCTAACGACCACAGATGGCTATTAGGACGAACCTGGGGAATAAGATATTGGGAACCTGGAGCTGCTAGAGGGGTCTCTTCTATCTAGTTCCCCCAGTCTCTCCCCAAAAGGCAAGTAGCCCTGCTCCTGGCAAAGTTTGATGGCCCTCCACTGAACTCGCTCACGGATGAAAGACCACTCTCTCTTGCACTGGGGCCTCAAAATGATACCCAGGGAGCTGGACACAACCCAGGGACTGCCAGGTAGCAGCGTACAATCCCCTCCCTCAGTCCCTGGCTATGCTGCTCTTCATACAGCCCAGGACACCGTTAACCTTCTCAGCCGGCAGGGCACCCTGCTGGCTCATTCTCAGCTCGCTTTCTGCCAAGACCCTCTGGCTATTCCCAGCAAAGCAGCTCTCCAGCCAGGCAGCTCCAGCACGTGCTGTAGCAAACGGTTGTTCCTCCTACTCTCCTTCCATGAAGGTACGCTTACCAGACTTCTTCTGTCACTTCACCAATGTTCACTCAGGTCACAAACAGAAAAATGCAGGCAGCTTCCTACCATGCAATTTGATATGCGCCATCACTCCCATCATGTAACATGGACACCACAATTTTGCTTAGAAGATAAGACTTAGATGTGGATGCAGGAGAGCTGTGACACCTCCCCTGTGCACAGCACAGGCTGAATGACCAGCTTTTCTGGTCAACTGTATCTGCCTGAAAACTGGATATTTACTGCAGGTCGATACTTGAGCGTATTCAGGCGAGGGAACAGCTGGGGAAATGGTAGGTGAAGAACTAATTGCTTAGTGAAAAGGCTGCTTATTCCGTCTGACGTGCGGAATTAAACTCTGTAACTCGGGGTAAGTTATAAAGCGGGGTGTTTATTGCGGTGCCAGGTGCAAGGGGGGTCGCTCCTCCTGACTTGCACACGTAGTTTTACTCACGATACTTATTTACACAGTGAAGTTGGTTAGTTCTGCCCAAAGCCTACACCTACGAGATAATTATGGGTTAGTTGCCTTCTCGCTGCAGTTTAAAGGTAGAGTTCATTTTAAATTTCCTCCCCATGCTCCCCGGGCGGGGGGGTTCACTCTCTTTGGGGGTCCATTTGAGTAGGAGGTCGGGATCTCCCCCACCACAGTGATTGTACCCCGGTGTCCTTGAGCCTTACCCCTTCAGCAGCCCGTTTTCTTCCAGCAGCTCGCAGGCCCCCGCCAGAGGCTCCGTATTCACAGGCCGGTGGGGCTCAGCTCCCCCTGCCCTGGCTGCCCCCCGAGGCGCTGAGCGGGCGAGCCCCAGCCCCTCTCTGCAGGCAGGGGGGCTCCTGCCCGCCTGCCGGTGGCTGCTGGCCCCGGGGCGGCTCCTGCCTGCAGCCCGGCTTTCGGGGGGCACCGCGCTGCCTGGGGTCGGGGGGGGCACAGCCCTGAGCGCTACAGCTTGCCTACCGGCAGGCAGAGCCGCTCGGCGTTAAGGCCAGTGTAGTTTTTGCGTGTGTTTGGTCGTGATTTGGCTTCCAGAGAATAATGCTTTTGAGGTATGATGGCATGAAATCATGATTGAAACAGAGCAGGCATCTGCAGGAGAAATACCAGCTTGGGTGTAAGTCGGTGAACTGTATTGCCTCTCCCCAGCATTACCGTTGTTCGTTGTTGGAGGGAAATCGGTCGTGACAGAGGTATTGTTAGAGTTTACCTCTCCAATGAAATGCCAGAGACTGGCCAATTAGAAAATGTGATTTATTAAAGCAAGCGACAAGTAAGCAAAACCGCGCTGGGCGGCCGGGGAGTCTCCTGCTCCAGCAACGGCGCGCAAATTCAAGCAAGCTGAGCAAATTCAAGCAAGCTCTTTCACTCACTCTTTGTTGCGGATGTCTTCAGTGAGCTGAAGGCTCTCCCTGTCATGGGCACTGTTGTTATGCTCCAAGGACACCGTGATTGTGGTGTTGATTGGTTCCGGCCCAAGCTCAACTATAAAGTGCCGACTCGAGGGAGGAAACTAGCTGTTAACTTGTCCTGCGATGGAGACATCAACAGAAGTGCCTCGGCTCCTCAGCATGTGACCTCTACTTGGGAGGACTATGTCTGGTTTCAAGCACCAGCGGCGCTCAAAGGCTTTCACGAATGACCCACACTCTGTAGAACTTTAATGGAATATCGAATAACCTTTGGTGCCGCTTTAAGCGATAACTTTATCAAATACAACTGTGTATTCTTGTCTGTCTGGATCCTTTATTCAGGGTGTCTACTACCTTCCTGTAGTTCAACCGTGTCCATCTGTTTTCATCTCCTGAATGGCTGTTGAAAGCAATTACCCTTTAAGGCACAGCTGCACAAAGATACAGTGATTCTTTGGGGACCTGAGTTATGGTACAGGAGACTAATTGGCGCGTTGGGAGTAAAACTTTCCTGCTGTGTACTTGCTGAACTGGCAAATACTGGATAAACCTTTTCCCTCCTGAGTTTTAATGTGGCCATTACTAAATTAGCTGATTGCTTGGGACTCTCTCTGGGTAATGTACATGACTATTAACACACTTGGCCTTTACTAAAAAGGCTATAGCCATTCTTACCCGTAAAAGGAGACCTTTGTAGTCTGATCAGGCTTGAGTGAGTACTCGAGTGTTTGCCTATCTATTTGATAAAATTAGACTTCTCTGTAACTCAATTTCAGTTACTTAATAATCCAAACAAAGAGTGGGACTTCTGAGTAATTGGGAGGTCTTGCACTGGTGACAAAAAGAGATTGATTGGCCCTGTGGAAGTGGGGAAGCACGTCTTCCTATTTTTTTACTAACCTTTAGCCCAACAGCCTTGACGGTCAGTTAGATATACAGTTAGAACTAAAAGCAAGCGGTTTCTGCTCTAACCCTCTTCAGAGGAAGTAGGACTGCGGCGAATGAAGAGACGGGACGCAGCTTGATGCAAGCAAATGTCAATTTATTGTACAGAAGCACGAGGTTTTATACACTTTCAGAAGCTGCGCGTTTTAAACAGATTGGTTCTTGAAGCTAAGCCTTGCATACTAGGCAATCCCCGATTGGTGGTTAGCTGCCATCAATTAACAGCAAGGTGTTACCTTTCCTTGGCGCCATCCGTCTCCCACTCCCCTGTGCTCTGCAAACACGCCTCATCATGTTAATCCTTGTCCAGACAAGCTCGAGCACATTCCCCTCAGCAAACGGATTGCCACGCATGGTCCTAGTTTCCAGCCCGCTCCTGCATCTCCCCCTTCCTGTTGCACAAAAAGAACCTTTGAAACCGAACGAGTAAAAACAAGGTATAAGTAATAGAACAAATAAAAAACCAACTGAGACATATTATCAGTGTCAAAATAACCCGCTGTCTCTGTTCCGTACAATTTGACAATTGCCCCTTTTTGTTTTTGAACAGCTAGGACCAGGTTTGCCATGTTCTGCAGGGCCCTTGCAAACATGACAGCAACCAAGGTAATAGCAAACAAACAATACTGCCAGTTGAGTGAATGGATGCCAAAAAAGACTGAAATTTTCTCAGATTTTGATACCATGTTGCTGCAATGGGGCGCCTAAAATCCCCGCAGCACATACCATCCAAATCCTCACAGCCATGTCCTTGAACCAACAACAAAAAGCAGTGGCAATTTTGACTCACATGCTTAACTGCCTACCAAACAAGGTGATTTAACTCTTTAATGCTTTCCCTGCTGTTACTCCGGATAAGAGAAGAACCGCTGCGACACGTTCCCATCGTAGCCTCCTACTACATATAGCATCTACAGAAAGACAATGATCGACATTCAAAGTGTAAACAGTATCATCTTCTTTTGGATTAACATTATACATAGGTGGAAGGGCACACCAAAAAAGAACTGGTTCAGTCAAAAAGTTCGAAACATAGTGTGCCTTCTCTGAACATACCTCTGGGGTCATTCCCTTCGTTCCCTCTTTTTTTATGCAAAGAGAAACACTTCCACCAAAACAGAGAAGCCCCTATTTACATCTCTGAGCCCGGACACAAACCGCAGCTGTATGCGCCACCAGGCTCAGGGCAGGAATCATTCATGCCGTTGCACAGCTATATATCTCTACAAGCATGCAGACACCTATTAAACACTAGATAACCATGTTTATCTTTCCTATTCTCCTTCACAATACCTAGCTGTTTCTCCCATTAGTTTCCAGCCCGCTCCTGCATAGGACTCCTGCCCCAATATGCTAGCTTGTTCTCACTTAAGACAACAACAATAAAAGTTAGTTTCTTGCTTGCTTTTACTTCTAAGTCTTAGACTCTTCAATGTTTATGAAATGTGAAGAGGCGGTGAGGCGAGTGTGATCAAGTTCAGCACTATCTTTACTTGTCAAACTCCTGTTCAAAGTCAGAAGGTATTACTTGGGAGCAGAACTCGAGCCCTTTCTTCTGGCCTGGTGTCTAGTGCAGAATGGGAGAAGGAGGGAGGGTGAGAAACACTTGAGAGCTTTGAACAGTGTGTCAAAACTAGGTGTCTGCTGGACTTAACCTTCAGTCAGCTACTTAGAAGTGTCTGTAATGTAGTGAGCTTAACAGCTCCAAACAGCTCTATCCCATTTGAAGAGAAACTCGAGCCTACTGGTAGCAAGGTTGCTTGCAGCTTCTTGCTAGCAAAAATTGCACGATGGTGTGATAAGAATCGTTTGAAATGAGGGTAAAGGTTGAAGTAACCTGCTACGCTTGGTGCATATTTTAACTTTACCATTTGGAATGGAATGATAAAGAACGAAGAGGAAATTAAGTTGGTATTTTTGAGCTTGGAGCACACTAGGAACGCTGTCTCTGCCTTGTTATCCATTAAACATCTGTTTACATAGTGTAGTAGCTGCTAAAGCTAGCCATAGGGGGAAAACCTGTTAGAATGAAGAAAGCTGCCTTGTGTGCAGCTGCCCACTTGAATATGTAATTCCTGGTCTCTTGAATGAAACATAACTTGAGCGTAGGAGTGTTTGTGCTCAGGAGATCAAAACCCTTTACACTTCCACCAAAGCTGCTTGTGATGCATATTTCAGACGCTAGCACTCGAGTGTTTAAAGAAGCTTTTAAACAGAAGCCTTCGTTCTAAGGATCAAGGGGCTGGTTTCTTTCTACTCTCTTCCCCAGATGAGTGCAGTGTTACTGCAGTAAACCGTTCATGTATTCTGTTACACTTGAACTATGAGTGCAGCAATGATACGGTGCCGGGAGTGAAAGAAGACAAGTTGCTTATTTTGGGGTTTTTTCTTTTACTCTTTAGAAAAGCTTTAGAGCTTCATTAACAATTTTAGTACTGTAATGATTATCAAAATGAAATGTTGTTTTCTCTATGTGATTACATTGGATTTATTTGATCCCTCAAAGTAAAGGTTCTGCTGGTGGCAGAACAACTTGCTTCTGTTCTATATATGTATCTAAAGTGCATGTTCACAGCTGTTCCACCTTTCTGACAAAGTGCATGATGTCTTGTGCCAGAAGCTTTGGTTCCTCAAAGGCAGCAAAATGCCCTCCACGTGGCATGTAAGAGTAAGTGATGATGTTCTTGAAGACCTCCTTTGCCCAGACCCGTGGTGTATGTACTAGCTCCTGAGGAAAAAGCTGCAGTCCCTGTGGGAACATACACTGCAAACCTAGAGGACATTAACTAAGTGCCTTTTTGAAAAAAGTCCTGGGGAAATTCTATAAAAACCTCCCGACTCTAGTAATTGCCACAGTCAGCTGGCAGAGCTTCACCGCAGCGACACATTTTGTGGTTTGTACTCTGCTGAAAAGCTTTGCTTGTATTTGAGTCTCCTTGAGTATGAGAATATTATACCCAAAAACGTAAAGTAGAGCCAACTTCGCACACGGTTCAATCTTGAAACGTTTCCTATTTTTAAACTTACCTTGTTTTACAGTTTTGCGATAAATGGCAAGACGCATCACCTCTTTGTGACAGTCAGAAATGAGCCTGCTCAAGTTTACTTTAGAATTTATAGTACCAGCGTAACGAATGAGTTGAGGAAAGGTAAGCTGGCTCGGTCTACAAAGGAAAAGACTCTTCTATTTGTTTGTGTGATCAATCACATGGAATTCCGTTCTGCAGCATTTTCTGGTCAGCCTCTCTTATAGTCATCTTAAAGTCAGTGGCTGTTAGAAGGTGCTTGGTTTGTTAGAAGGTACTGCTCTCCAAATTGCTTCCCCAAGTTTGTGCTTAACACTTGTAGTCGTTAGTTTTATCCACCACTAAGCTGTATGCTTCCTAATTCAGTTTAAACGTCTCTCTTGGAAATGCTCCTGATTTTCTGTTTTGTTTTAACTGAACTGAGCCAGAGATCACATTTGTTTGGTGACTAAGTATATAGACCTGTAGTTTGAACACAAGACTGAATATAGTTTGATATGTCCGCTGCATTGTCTTGGCTACAAGCTACTTTGTGTGAATTACAGGTTCAAAAGAAAAATGACTCAACTATTTTTATCAAAAGAAAATAAGAACTTAGATTATTTTTTTTAACAACTTAAGTTTGCTGTTTTAAAGTAATCTAAATGTTTATACAGGCAAACGTGGTTCAATCTCATTTGCAAATCTTTCTTACACCTACCACTTCATTACCTGGCATCACCTGTTAGACCAGGGTCCTTGGAGATGTTCTCCTTGTAGAATCGCATTGAGGACACAATGGAGGATGTCACGCAATAAATCATCACATTGGCCAAAAGCTCATCAAGAGTGTATTTGCTATTGATAGAAAAAGATGAAGACGTTTCATTGGAAGCTGTTTCTCAATACGCTATATTGGGCTCATGCCCTGAAGAACAGTTGTTCTTGTTCTCCACTTGTTTTCAAGCAGCAAATTAATTGGCACCCATGTGCCCAGAGCAAAACTGCCCGGTGCTGAAGCAGTAGTTTGCAGGCGGTCTGCTGTAAGTTTACACTACTACTTGTCATGTGTAACCTTTCATGCTCAAAATTCAGCTTTGGCCAGTCTTACCTATCTCCTCATTAGTTACCATTGCTCATTCTTTTAATGAGTCCTCTCATGGAAGAGCACCTGTTTTCTTACCTTTCCAAGCCTCCATCATCTTTATGCAGAAATGATTTATCTCTCCAGGTAGAGAATTTTTCCAATATATATGCAGCAAGCCCCACAGGGGAGTCATTCAGTCCACAACCTAATTCAAGAGAAGAAGAGAACCATTGCAGTTGCCTGGCATTGCAAATACTTCAGTGGGAGTTAAACTGGACTTACATCAATTCTTCAGAGTTTTCTATGAGAATTCAGTAAAGAGTGCGTTTTACTAGCCCTGGTAGTACTTTATTCTTGAAAAGTTCACCCCAATGGAATTTTGGCTATAACTGACAGCACTATAAAGTTGAGCAATTCCTATACAAAAGAAAATAGGAGTTAAGAAAATCCTCTGGGCTTCTTGGTAATGTGTGGCAGAAAGAGCAAATTCAGATGTAAAGGGATTACACTCTGAAAAGAAATTTCAGATAAACTGTTTGGGAGCACTGTCCTGCTTAGGATGGCTAACTGGGACCCTGAGTGCTGTTCACTTTCTATGTAATTTAAACAACAGTGGAGTGTTGTGTATCTGCTATCTGCTCCTGCCTTTGGGGAATGCTAACAAACATTATAAACACAGCATATTATATCTGTGTTTCAACCTGTAAAACGGGTGGGGATTACTTCAGCAGTGGTAGAGCTTGCCTTGGGAAAATTCCTGTGCCACACTCCAGGCTGTAGTTTTACAGTATCCATAGAATTGCCTACTCTCAAGTGTATTTTAGTGTGACTTTAGCACTGAATGACTGCGTAGAAGATGATGCACAATGTGATTTCAATTTAATAGTGGACATAGTTAATGCAAAGTAAGTTTGTGCATTGGCACAACAGTTTCCCTGTGCTGTCAGGCCTAAAGTGATTTGCTACACATCAAAGTCATGTAAATGTTTTGACCAGCAAAGGTAGGGCAGGCTAAAATGTGCCAGCTAACATATGACCCGTCTGGAGGTGAGCATTTTCTGAGCTGAAAGCTGTCTCCGAATCACTGTATTCAACTTTCATGGACTGGATGCTCAGAAATACCAGTCTTGTTTGCAGCTTACTAATGATTCAACCTGTACACATCTTAGGTACCACAGCTTCTGGTGAGTGAAAATACTGTAGCTTTGCTTTAAACCTGCCTAATGAGAACTAAACTGATAATATAGATATTTTTTGAGACTAAGCAGGGAATATGTATTTTTTCCCCCTATTTATTTTCTGCCTTTCACAGTGTGCTACAAAATCCCTGCTCTTCTTTTTTTCCAGGTTAAAGAGTCCTAGACTATGTACAGTGCTTGTAGGGAAGCTGCTTGGTCACTTTAGGGTTCTTTTTCTCCCCTTCTTGTATTCTTTTGATTATAAAATATATTAATGAAACAGGGGTGGAACAGATTCTAAATATCATGGATTTAGTGTTTTGTCTTACTCTCTTTTTGCTTTCTTTAAGAGTTTGTAAGATTCTCTTAAAGTCTGAGCTGTCTGATGTTTCAAAGCACTGTCCTTGACTCTTGGATTCTCTCACATAGCAGCAACCAAACTAGAGCCCATTGTGATTTTCTTCCTCTGCTTAAATTGCTTTGGACTTTGTTGACATCAGTTTTTATTGGCCAGTTTAATCAACCAGTCACTTAACTGCAGAGAGTTACAAAACCATTTATCTTTAGATTAAACCAAACCCTGGATAGGTGTCAGATTTTCACTTAACCATTCACTTTTATCTGTAGAGAAATTAAGATCATATTGAAAGGTACGGGTGCCAGCACAGATTTTTGTGATACTCTCTCTCCCCTGGAACTTGCTTACTTATTTATATTCATGAATTCTCATGTTAACTAGTTATTAACCCATGAACTTAATCTTTTTCTTAAGGCAGTTTAATGTCTTTAAGAACACTGGGGGAAGGAACCTCAACAAAACTTTTCTTGGAAATTAAATATGTTCCATTACTAGATCCACAGCTTCTTGATCCTGCCAGAGCTCTGATATTTGAAGCATGATTTCCCTGTGATATTATCACCTGTAAATGAATTCTCCTTTTAAAAACATTTCTGCTAGTTTTCTGATCAGACACTAGACATACTGGTCTTTGTTTTTCTGGGGGCTGTCTTCATTGTTTGGCTTTTGAAAAGAAAACCCAAAAAACCCCAACCTGGTATCTGGTTTGTCTCCTTTTATTTCTCTGATATTGCAATCAGTTCAAGCAACAGACTAGGCATTAGCTGACGTTTCACTTTGAGTTTCCTCTTTTCCAGTTAAATGCCAGGATGGGGTGCTATTCCTTCTATGGTCTCCGTACCTGATGCCAGTCTGAGACAGCTCTGCTGTCTTTCCTGATGAGGGTTTATTTCAATAAAGGAATACCCCATAATCTTTGATAATATTATACAAATAAATCATGTCACTTTTCTGAGATGGCCATACCTTTCTTCAGACTCCTTATCTACTGGTCCCACTACATCATGCTTCTGGCTTCAGGTATTATGGCTGTGTCTACCTTTCTGCAAGTTTCACATTGCACTTGCTTATGGTATTTTTCTTGGTTTCACCCACATTTATTTCTAGAAGCTTCAGTGTCAGGGTCCTGTGCTTTACTTTAAGAGGCTTTTTGCAAAGGGTTTCTTTGCCATGGAGAAGTGGTATGCCATTTAACAGACCTTGAAAAGTGATATTTGTAGTCTCCGTCTTTTTTTAAGCGGTTCCTTTTCACTTCCTTTTACACAGCTCTTGTCCCCATGTCTTGCATTCAGTCACCAGAATTCATTGCTTCTCAAACATGGTTGGCTTTTGTTCAACTATGTGTTTATACGCCTTAAGCAGTCAGTATACAAAGTTCATAGTGATATAGAGAAGGTTCATTACCTGCAGTGTCTGGTTTGGTGGCTTGGATGTGTAAGTATCCAGACTCTCGCAATAGTTCATGTATATTCTTCTGGATGAAAGGATACATACATCGCACATCTTCCCTAGTAAAGCCTATGAGCCATGGTATATAAGCCCCAAGCATCACGGAAATCATCCTTCTCAAACCTTCTCTGCCAGCGAAGATAAGATTCACAGATCTGAAATCAAGTTAATGAATAGAAGGTTAAATCAAGCCATTTTCTGTTTCCAAATTTTCTAGAAAATAAGTCTGACGGGAGCTGTAATAGAAGCATTTCACTAAGCCAAATACATAAGCCCTTCACATTTATCGTGATTTCCAAAAAAATTTGGGAGAGTTAAAAATGGTACAGCTGGTGCCATCTCCATCCAGGAAAGTCCTATACTTCGTGGTACTGATCAGCTGCTGAAAGGCTGAGCTCCTTCCTTTTCTCCCTGCCAATTTTAAATTTATCTCCTTCCTGATTTAGAATGATGATCCTTGAGGTCTCAAATCAAAATGCAGCAGAGCTTACTTCCATGCCTAGTGAAAGAGAAGCCAAACAGCACTCCATTTTTCTCTGTACAACTCTTCCCTAGATAAGGGAGGCCAACAGCATCCTGGTTTGTGTCAGAAATTGCGTGGCCAGCAGGACAAGGGCAGTGATGCTGTACCCAGCACTGGTGTGGCTGCACCTCGAATACTGTGTTCGGTTTTAGGCCTCTCACTACAAGAAAGATGTGTCCAAAGAAGAGCAACGGAGCTGGTGAAGGGTCTAGAGAACAAGTCCTATGAGAAACAGCTGAGGCAACTGGGCTTGTTTAGTCTGGAGGAAAGGGGGCTTGGGGGAGACCTTCTTGCTCTCTAAAACTACAGGAAAGGAGGTTGTAACAAGGCGGGTGTTGGTCACTTTTTCCCAGGTAACAAGTGAGAGGATGAGAGGAAATGGCCTCAAGTCGTGCCAGGGGAGGTTCAGATGGGATATCAGGAAAAATTTCTTCACTAAAAGGTTTGTCAAGCATTGGAACAGGCTGCCCAGGGAAGTGGTAGAGGTATTTAAAAGGTGTGTAGATGTGGCACTTAGGGACCTGGTTTAGCAGTGGACTTGGCAGTGTTAGGTTTATGGTTGGACTCAATGATCTTCAAGGTCTTTTCCAACCTAAATGCTTCTATGATTCTATGAAATTTAGAAAGCGTGAGAATGCAAATACCACTGTCAATGCAAAGCACGTGAATATGACTGAATGCACAGGGGTGGGGATACCCCTGGAGAAAACAAAGCAGAAGGCGATGAGAGGCAGGGCAAACAGAAGGCAGGACCCGGACCGTGGAGCCAGAAGGTAGGGTAAGAACTGGAGAAACCTTCTCTGCACTGATTCCCTTTGCTACTCACTGTGGCAGCATCTGGGCCATGTTTGTGGTAATAAGAGATCCCCAGTCTTCTCCCTGTAGGTAGTATTCTTTGGAGCCCAATCTATTCATCAGCTTATGAAATTTCCGAGCAGTTGCTTTGCTGTCAAAGCCTGTAGGTAAAGAGAAACAGAGGAAACCTGTTTGTCTTGGTGTATCATCCCCTGGCCAAAGATCATGGTCTGACAGAGGCACATGTTTATGCTGCTGTGTAAAGGCACAGTGTGCTATGCTGCTCTGCCTTGCTCCTTGGCAATACAGTGAACACAAGATGGAAATTCAGTGGATCCCGTCCCTGGAGGAAACACTGAGCTCCTAAGCACCTCCAAGCTGTTAATTCCTCAATCTTACTAACAAGAGCCAGCTCAAACATCTGAGAGCAGACGGCAGCAACACCTTGCTCCTGCCCTCACCGGTAGCCAGTCCATGAGGCCTCTGTGCTGCTCCATGGTATATTACATAAAAGTCGGATTGCAGGAGCAATGAACAGCTTGGGAGAGCCCAGGACAATCTCTCCAACCTCTTCCTCCCCCTCCACAAATGCTCCTTTCTTGCGCAGAAAGCCCATTCTCATTGCTGAATATACCTTCCCCCTAACATCTCTTTAGTCCTCTGCTCTGCACTGTATGCTGAAGAGAAGTTACTGTTTTCCCAGCTGGAAATGGCCCCTTCTCTGTCTCCCTTATTGTCGGAAGACCTCACAAATGTTTCACTGCTACCTCCGGCAAGGACTGGCCCCTTCTGTTGCTAATTAGGGAGCTAAGAGGTTCCTCCAGGCACTTCCCAGTGAAACTGAGCCCATTAAATGAATGGCAGGCAACATCTCTGGGGGTGGGGAGCAAAATTACACAACCGCTGCTTGGAAATAGGCAGTTTGTTACGCGTGCTGGTTTTAGAGACTCAGCGACATTAAAAACAAAAGCAACTTTCAAATCCAAACCAGTGTATTTAGGTCACTGATACCCCAGGGATAATCTTGGGGATATTGGTGATGGGAGGCAGGCAGCAGGCTCTGGAAGCTTGTGCTCAGAGCCTGGATGCACAAAATGTGATAGCTCCTGCATGTGTGCCAGGCCATGGACTGAAAGTCGGGTGTACAAGACCTTTCTGTGCTCTAGGATATGGGTACTGCTGTGCTGCGTGCTAGGAGTGTTAATCCTGGAACGTAATGTGAAGGATAGCCCTTTTGGGCTTGGACACACTGTGGAGTTTTGGTAGGTGAGTGTGGTGGAGGCTTGCAGGCTTGGCTTAGCTAACCCAGGTGCCCAGCAGACGTGAGGAATTTCTTATACAGAAGGGAACTGCATACAATCAGTACAGATATAACTTTCAACTCTGCTCAGTTATCCCATTTTTGTTGTTTTACAATCTTAGGATTGCATTGCATATCTCCTGCAACCATTGCTCCAAGCCATGTAAAATTATCATCTTGCAAAGAAAGCAAGAATCATTTTTTTAAAAAAAGGATGCAGCTGACCAAAGGTACTTGAGAGAGGGACTAGTCTTAAGATTTGTAGGACAATATAGATATAAATGTCTTATGGAAAAGAATATGCTGGGTGATTTGTCATTAATGTAGTGAAGAAGCATTGGTGGCAGAAACAAAGGCCTTATCTTCAACAAAGGGCTGCATATAAATTAGTATGTGTAGAGGGTCTATACTCAATGATTTATTTAGTTTAACAAAAAATCTCTAAAAAAGCAGTTAACAGCAAGTATTTGGCTGAGGCAGAAAGAAATGCTAGAGAACGATCTCCATCCTTCTCAATAACAACGATTGCTGCTGAGGATCCTGTAACAGCAGCTATTACGACAGGCCAGATCCCAAGCTGCTTTTCTCCATCCTTACCCTGGAAAACTCCTGTTCTTGCTTTCGGTGGGCATGAGTGCGCAGTGGCTGCGAGGGGTAGCTGTGTTGCAGAGTGGGGCGGGTTGTCTCTGTCCCACCGCTCTGCTGGAGCTCTGCACAGCCACCTTCCTGAAACTAGCTCTTACAACGAAGGGCTTCGGAGGGAAAAGGAGAAGCCCAAATCTAAGCATGGGTTTTGCAGTGCCATCAGCTGAGCATTAGGCGCTCACGGAGCTCCCACAGTCGGTATGGCAGGCAGCTGAAGGGCTGCTGGAGTGTGTGAGCTGCCCTTTGCAGGCCTGAAGAAACATGCAAGAAGAGATCTGTTTTTGAGACGTTGGTCTCATGATGTATTCAGTTCACTGGAAATTTTGGAGAGTTTTCTGCAATGATCCTGTGCGTTATTACCTCCCTTTTGGGGAACTGTGTTAGCTGTTTGGAAGTATTTGTGGCCTTCTTCCCAAATTATTTATTTCTCTATGGTTTTTCCTACTGTCCATTATTAGTTGTTATGCCTACATTGTATAACAACAACAACAGTAATATGAGGAGACTCATCAGGTCCAGAGGCATTAAGAGAATGAAGACTGAATCGGCTGAACTTCTGACATAAGGATATGATTTTCATTTTTCATTAAAAACATCTAGTCTGGAAAACGAGGGACGTTTGAGTATAATGTAGTAACAGCACTGCAGATATCTCACCTAAAGAAAGCAGCACTATGGACCTTGAGCATTATATCAGGACCCACAAATACAATTGGGAAAATAATTAGGTATTGTATTTTAAGATATTGGTCTGAATATGGTAAACAAGATTCTATCAACAAATCTGTAAGTGTAATTTTTTTTTCTCCTTCAGCTTTTCAGCATTCTTGGAAAGACTTCTCTAAGCAAAATCCCAGATACATAACTGACTGGCCCTTCCCAAAGGTACAAGGATAAAGCCCTTTGCAAGTGGCTGTTAAGAAAACTGGGCAGCAACAGCTGCAGGATTAATCCTTGCCTAAGATTAATAAGCAGTTCCACAAGCAGTGTAACTAATGAAGCCTTGTTTCCTACATGTATTTGCAAAATACAGCTACTATTTGCAAATACAAAGAATTTGTATTTTGCAAGTACAAACACAAAAACTTTCTAACAATTGAATTGTTCTAAGATTTTGTTTCCTTTAGGTATGTTTATAAAATCACTCCTGCACTTCCAAAGAAATCACTTTTCATGAAATGTGTAGAAACACCTTTCAGAACTAATTTTGAAATGTCTGCTTGCCGAAGTTGGTGAAATCAGCAAACAGATCAAAAAGTTACTGAGAGGACACATCTATAGACATACCCAGTGATTGCACCAGCACTGGTTCTGCAGGAAGCAAGGAACAAAAATGAAGTTGTGAAAGAAAACATAGGAGAAAGCACCTATTTTTTAGCAGTGTTGCAGTGAGAGGAGTTGCAAGGCTCGCAGAAGGAACGTCCCCCATGATCAGTGCTGAGACATATGTTAGCCAAGAATGATCAAGTCCAGCTCGTTTGGTTTTAATGGTGAAATCTTCAGCGCCATTGACGAGACCACCGCTTGCTTTTGCACCACATCCAGAGGATGAAGTGTTTAGTGAGGCAGCCAAATCTATGTAAGATAGAGAACAACTGGGAAAAACTTCAAAAGGCCCTAGTAAAGGCTGCTGCTCTGAAATCTAATTCATGTTTTGGCATTTGCCTTCAGTGGGAGCAGGAATGAACCAAAAGTTGGGTAAGTGGCACAAAGTGATTGCAGATGGAGCTCTCTGTATGCCAATATAAGTTAAGGGAAGCTGGAAAAAATATTTCACTGACCTAATATTTAAATGAAATATTCTGAGTTAGAGCTGATTTCAGGGAAAAACTCCAGGCACCTCTGTGGACAGCACAGTGCTGAGAGAGAAAACTCAGTGCAGAGCAAAGCAAAGCCAAAATAAGATGTCGTGTATTAAATAGGTCAGGAATGTATATATCACCGTAACAATTCCAAAATAAATCAGCTATGCATCCCCACTTTGAAATCAGTGTTAAGTAGGGTCACTTCCATAACAAAAGGGCAGAGAGGAATAGAAAAGGCAGAAAAAAACCTGGCACCATAATCACTGGGACAGTGGAGGCTGTAGCAGGAGAAAGGAATGAGTGAGCAGGACAGTTTAGCTTTATGAAGAGTTGAGTCAGGGGAGAGACTAACATTATGAATATCTAATTTGACCTTTAATAAAGTCTCTTGTCACCTGCTGAACACCCTTCATGACTTGACATGGATTATAATCTGGGAGTTACACAACACCTGATGTAATAAGGAAAGGAAATGTAATTTTATGATGCATAGAATTCTGAGATAAAAAGAATTGCTGAAAAATGTCACCAAGGCAAGTAGCTGTAATCATAAAATTAGTATTAATAAAGTTGGTGATGGTGAAAATCCGTCAGTTCTTGTGCCTCTTGTTTTAGGATTTCCATTCAGGTTTGTGTGGCTCACTGAAGCTGAGATGATTCCTGCTGCTCTTTAAGCACAGCAGCATCCACATGGTGAAATACACTTTAAACACGGAGAGTTAGAGCTCAGGATGGAGAGCCAGAAAAAGCCAGTGTAATCCTGGTTTCTGGCACAAAGGCATCACTTAAAAGAGTGCAGAGTTATCCATTCCACAGCTCTCATGCGGTTGCAAATCTCTGTCCTGAAGACACTGGATGGTTTCTTTAAAGCTGCATCTTCTCTCTGGAGTAACCACCTGAGGGCAACATCACAGACGCAACGGGACACACAGAGTTCCTGTGCCTGGAATATTGCGCTCACTTTGAGTGACCCCATTACCAGAAAAATTGTGATGACTGGGAAACAGCTCAAAGAACAGCAACAAAGATGATTAGGAGGCTGGAGCTACTATGCAGAAAAAACGTTACAAAAGCAAAATCTAGTTTGCCTAAGGGATGACTGACTAGGAGCAGGATCCTGGCCTTCAAATGTTTGAGGAGTGAAGAGAAATTATGTAGCGTAATAAAGGGAGATAGAACTACCAGTAACTGGTGGAAACGAGGCAAGGAAAATGTGCCTGCTCTTCCTCTTACATTTTTCCTACCTGTGAGATACTGGGTTGTGAATTGGAAGTATTCATATTCTGACTCTCTAATGAAAGATCAGGGTGAGGGCAGTGCGGGCCAGGAGCACAGACCCTTGCTCATGGAGATCAGCTCACAGTCTACGTGACAGGCAGGAGATGACTAGTGAGTAAAGCAGACCACTGTTGGGTGGGCAGGAAGATAGGGATACCACGAAGTAAGAAATGATTTACAAAAGAGAAGTCATTCCTTCAAGAAAGTCCCAAGAAATCCAAGCTGTTCTCCCCCATCCACAACTTTCAAAATACATATGGCCCCAAGAAGGATCTTTCTTCTTTGCCAGCCTGCGACGTATTTGTGGGGGTGCTCTAGAGCAATACTGATTTCAGGACAGGGATACTTCACCTTCTCATGCCTTTCCAAGGAGGCAGGTGTTGGGGCCCTTGATCAGGCATGACAGTGGTTGGAGGCAGCCAGTGGGACACATCACCATACGCTCTGATTCTGGACAATTATTTTTCTGGTGGAGAGGGTAGTGGAGGCATCCTGCCCTGTGCAAACGCTGAGCTGGTGCTTAGAACAGGGAGTGGAAGGGAGCGCTGAATTTATAGTATCGATGTGAAATGCCACCTACGTGTGCAGAGAGGTCTAGAGAGGAGACAGAGAAGTCCTGCCTGCCCTGCAGTCCAGGTTTGGCTTCTTCACTGCATGGGTTTGTGTACCATAGCACAACACTGGCAGAGCCTCATGGCAGTGGCTGATGAGGTGTCCAGGTGAACCAGGAGCAAGCTGTGGGCTGGAAGGGCTGTGCTGGAGGGACCCAAGGGGACTGGGAACTGGGCACTGTGCAGCGTGCACACAGCTGAGCACCTCCAATGGTCCACAGGATGGCCATGATGGAAGTCGTCCAGCCTGGTCCCTCCTCGGGGCAAGCAGCCCTCCCCAGCTGCCTGACCAGGTGGGAGGGAGGCACAAGGAGTCACAGCAAGGGGCTGAGAGGGATAAGGCAGGGTGAGCTGGATGCACTGGGCAAGCTAGCAGAGGTGTGACACTGCAAGCCCTGGTGCTGCCTGAGCCTCTTCAAAGAGCGGCTTTAGCAACCCGAGAACATACCTAGTCGGCAGGATCATGCTGTGCCAGGGCTGAAGGCAGAGCTAAGCTGCAGAGCTAAAGCTGTGGCACTTGGGCATAGGTTAGTATCCGTTCTTTGCTCGGGAAGGGAAAAGCTTAACGCAGTGTTCAGGGGGAGGGGAGGCTCTGGCTGTTCCTGTAAGCACAACGCGAGGAAATGGTGCTAAGACAGAGGCATGACCCATCATTTGGTAGGAGGTGCCAGCCTGCCCAGGGCAGCAGTGCTCAGTAAAGCAAGTGTGACAAACCAGGGCAGTACAGGGGTGGCACCTCCTGTCTGCTCGTCCAAGCCCAGCCCGTACTTCTGCCATATCCTTCTCCCTTGTGGCACCAAGTGGGTGTTTTTGTGCAGGTTTTGCAGTTACTAACTCTTACCGCACCAGCTTTCCTGCTCTGTTCCCCTCTCAGTATCCCTTGCTGGTGAGGTCTGAGGGACACTGGTATAGCTGAGAGACATCTCTTCCCCTACTTTTCCCTCTGCCAGCTGTCAATCACCCACCTGGCACTCAAATTCAAACCTCCCCATATCAGGCTCTCCTTTTCTTCCCTTTCTGTCCCTCCATCTACCTCCTTTAGCCAGTGATGGGACCACACCAGGCCCTGGAACATGCCAGCATGAAAATGAGCTTTTTGTGCAGAGCTCCCTGCGTGGGTTTGGGTTTCATTTGCTTAAAAAGCACAGAGCCAAAAACTTCAGGGTGATCTGGGGCCACTGGAGAGCCCTGGAAAAGGAGCAGTTCTGGACCTGTCCAGCATGTGGAGTGCCCTGTTATACATCAGGACTTTGCAGAAGGATCCACAAGATGTTTCTTATTTAAAATGCAATTGGAGAAGGGAATGCTACACCAGCAGACTCATCTAGCTCCAGGTCATTGGGATGCCAGCTGCAGTGTGGTCTAACAAGCTTGCTCAAGCCCCTGACTAGACTTGACTGGCCTTCCTGAAGTCTGTCTTGCTGTTACTTCATCCTTGTTAAGAGTTTAAATACAGTTGCTACGCTGCAGTTAAACACTGATGCTGTGGTAGGCATGCCCTAAGTGTGATGGAGCCTGAAAATTTGGGAAGCAAACCAAGCTCAAGTAACTATCCAAACGGAAAGCAATAAAAGACAGCAACTCCTCCTTCCCTTCACAGATCCCCTACTTAAGAAAGAAAATCCTAATTCTTCTAACAGTCCCATTATAGGACTGAACTGCACCAATGATGACAGGCCTTTAAAAAAAAAAAAAAAAAGAAAGATTGGCAAATCTATTGTCTCCTCTTAGAAGGCTTATTTGTAAATATGGCTAGCCAGATCCTTTTCCTACAGTCTGCAGCAATATTTTTCCCTGAGATCGAGGAGTTAACACTCAAATACATCAGCCTATCTCAGACCCTGGAGGCAGACTAATGCACCATCTCTGCTAGAGCATTATCCCTACCATCCACTGTTTTCAGGTTCCTGTTAAAGATTAATGATCAAAGAGCAAACAGCTTTTGCTTTGACTAATTCTGATTCAAGCCTGGATCTCTGTTTAAGCAAAAGCAAACCAAGCGAGTGTTCATTTGTTTTGAGAACCACTGGTTCCCAGGAAAGAGGACAAATTTCTCTTTCTGTCTTCTGGGTAGTTGGTGCGGGCAGCTCTGTGCCTCAAAGGCTTTCCTGCCTCCGTGGCACAGCAGCTGGGAGCCGGCGGAGCACATAAACCCGTAAGACAGGTCCCTATCCTGCAAAGTGAGAAGATGTTAGGAAAAAAAAAAAAGTGATTTTCCAATAGAGGGCACTAACTCGTGGCTTTTGTGGCAACATAAAGCCCTATCTGTTCTTTACCAGCACCCTCTGCAGGCTCCCAAGCGGGGTATGTCTGAGTTGAGGATGAGAAGGGGAAAGGAGACCAGTACTGAAGTGCTTATGGCGCCGTGTTGGTTTCTAGTATCTTCTACTCATAGGTTCCACTGTTGCAAAGCAACATACAAAGGGTATCTGGCAATGCATTCAAGTACCTGACCTGTGCAGTGACATGAAGAGGGAGATACAAACTATTTTGTTATGGAAGGCATGGCAGAGGCTTCCCTAGCTGGAGGGGAAGTCACTGCTAGGAGACTGTTTTGTTTTTTCCTGGCAGTTCCTTCCTGGCTTTGTAGGGTCCTTGCCCATAGGCTGTTTTCCTGGGAGAAGCAGTCAGTGAGGTTCGTTTGATTTCATCACATCCTGTTTTCAGGGCTTCTGGAAAATAAAGCTGTTGTGAGGCTGAAAGAAAAAAAAGGATCGCGTCCTTGAACAATGACCTGTGGAACAGCAATAGCTTCCACACCTGTATGTGCTCCCCAGCCATAACAACCCCCCCTGCTGCACAGACCCTGAGGGAGGAGGTGTGAGAAAGTCCAGAATCCTCCCTCTAGCACAGAGATGGGGACAGGAAAAGGTGTCCAAATATCCACTGGTGCATCACCAACAGGTCACGGCCATTGCTGGCTCCTGCCTCTTGGACTCATGAGCAGGTGCCGTGGTTTAACCTCTGCTGGCAGCTCAGCCCCACACAGCTGCTCGCTCACTCTCCCGGCATCAGGATGGGAGAGAGAACTGGAAGAGTAAAAGTGAGAAAACTCGTGGCCTGATATAAAGACAGCTTAACAGGTGAAGCAAAAGCCACACACGCAGGCAAAGCAAACCAAGGAATTCATTCACCAGTTCCCACCGCAGGCAGGTGTTCGGCCATCCCCAGGAAAGCTGGGCTCCATCACCTGTAACGGCTACTTGGGAAGATAAATGCCATAACTCCAAACATCCCCCCTTCCTTCTTCTTCCCCCAGCTTTACATGCTGAGCATGATGTCACACGGTAGGGAGTATCCCTTTGGCCAGTTGGGGTCAACCGTCCTGCCTGCGTCCCCCCCCAGCTTCTTGTGCACTCCCAGCCTGCTCGCTGGTGGAGCAGTGTGAGGAGCGGAACAGCCCCTGACGCTGTGTACGCCCTGCTCAGCAGTAACGAACACACCTCTGTATTGTCAACACCGTTTTCAGCACAAATACAAAACATAGCCCATGCTAGCTACTATGAAGAAAATTAACCCTATCCCAGCCAGAATCAGCACAGGAGGGCAGCAGCACAGCTTTCCAGGTGTTTTTTCACTCTTTTACTTTAGCTGCAGAGTGCTGTTGTCCCACACGACCCCTTTTTGACTTCAAGAGGAGGAGAATGCGTCCACCAAAGCAAAGACACTTGCCAGTGTGAAATTATGTTGGTCTAGGAAATCTGAAAGAGCAGATTTCCTCTTAGGCTTGGAGGCCTCATGCTTCATTCATCCTCCCTTGCTCTGAGTTTTGGGAATATAGATCCAGCCAGTTTGTCTTACAGCTGGACATGGAAAAGGGTCATTTCACAATCCTTTGGAGCTGCTCTGGGGTTGCTAGCCTCCATTATCTGTCCCATTGTGTATTCCTGACATCCCTTTTCCATCTGAACTGCTCTTCCATGCGCAATATTGCCATCATTACTGCTTCTGAGTGCGGCACGCTGTCGTGCAGAAGCTGGTGCCTCACTGCTTCAGCTAAGTTCAGTTCTGTGTGCGTTCCTCTGGCTGGTGATTTCCTGGATGACAGGCATTTGCATGGATCCTGGCCCTCATGTTTTGAAAGGCCCAGAGGTGGAAGGCAGTTAATACTATCCTCCTATGCTTCCTGACCTGCAGGAGTTGCAGGGCACCATCAACCACCAAGGCAGAAGGAAGTTATCTAGAGTTTCATACATTCTTTGCAGAGAAAAGCACCTCCCCTCCTGAAGTCTGTCTAAATCCTTTGTATCACAAGCCTTCACACTCCAGGCTGCTGCCCTGGATGCTGCTTTGTGAGTTCCTTCAGCAGGGGGTTAAATGGAGAAAGACACCACAGAGTATCCGTGACTGCTTTTCTCAGCGGGAGAATGTCTTTGGCTCCCTTCCCAGGGTCACAGTGAACTTCTGGAGGTAGCGGTGGAAGCAAGACCTTTGTGGAAGACTGTTAGTATATTATTCCCCTCTTTCCATTTCTCCTAACACAACTGAGTATGTTCAGTTCAATGCATAAGCCTGAGGTTAAAAGTGTCAGTAGCTCCAGGCGAGCAGACCCTGCAGGCGCAGACACTAACTGCATAATGGGGTGTGAGTGAAAGGAAGCCCTGGAGGTTGTCCTGACACAAACCCCTTGTAATCAAAACAGCTGGAAGCCGTGACATGAAGGGGAGCTGACTTACACAGTTCAGCCTCTTCCTCACGGGGTCTGGTAAGCGCTGGGACTCCTGCTGGATCTGGTGGGGCAGGAGGAGCTGGGCCATCATGAACACACT
This sequence comes from Falco naumanni, assembly GCF_017639655.2. Taxonomy (NCBI): domain Eukaryota; kingdom Metazoa; phylum Chordata; class Aves; order Falconiformes; family Falconidae; genus Falco; species Falco naumanni. The sequence continues at coordinate 100,606 of NW_024427554.1, forward strand.
TGAGTCTGTAGCCTGCGCTGTCTCCTGACGCATCCCAGCCTCCGAGAGATCTTCACTCCCAGCAGCACTGCGTGCCGGAGGAACCACTGTCCAGGAGAGTGGCTGGGGATGTGCCAGAGCATGCAATTCATTTCATTACACACAAAAGTGCTACAGCAAAACGTAAAGGAACAAGAGATTAAAGGGGAACCCATGTTGGCTGACCTTGCCCACCCTACTGCTGGGAGGCAGCCCTGGGCAGCTGCTGTCTGACTCAGGCTCTGCTAGCTCAGGGTAGCAAGGCTGGGATCTTTGCAGTCTTGCATTGCTCTTCAGAGGACAGTACCAAGTATGGCACTGCGGGTACCCTTTTCTGCTGTGGCAGCTTGTTTCATGGGGTGCCCTTTCTGTAAAAATTCATTTAAATGAATCCTTGTCATCATAAGGCATGAGCATTTAACTGTGGAATGCTGGGCCCCGCTGAGGTGAACCATCCAATCCATAATGAGAAAGGAGATCTGAACCACTGGATCATTAGTCCCAAACCAGGTTAAACCTCCCGTGGTGCAAAGCTTGCCCATCAGAAAAGCCAGAATGGGTTACTGACACTGCCTGATTCTATACACAGTTCAGCTGCTAAAACTCATTTTTTTCACTTAGTGCATAAGCCACATTATTCCCCATTTTTGTATCTTTTTCCTGCCTTCCTTTCATTGTCCATAGCCTTCCTTTCAATACTCTCTCTATCCCTGCCTCCCTTACTCTGCACTCTGCTGTATCAAGCCACCACTTACTCATATAATGGCTGGACTCCCTCTCCTCATATCCTCCTTGCCCAGCCTCTCTTTTTTTCTGAATCTGCACAGAAATGCTGCCACTCACACTGACATCTCTAATAGATGTTTAAAGGTACGTCAGCCAACTTCTGAGGAACTTGTGCTCCTGTGTCACTTAGTACAAAAAGGCCCAGTCTTCAGTCATTTAAATTTCTTTCTCTAGAGGGATGAAAAAAACCACTAACCAAGAAGAAACAGCCCAAATTGAACAGTTTATTCTCTTTTTAAATATTCTCCCTCAATATTTCTAAGCCCTTTTCACTGCTTAGTGATCCCTTACTTCTGCCAGTACCCACCATTGGGAGCTATTGTCCGCCTAATGCAGAGCAGAACATGCCAGCAAGCTCCAGCCAAATTCAAACAATTAATTGTAATGTGCCCACCACTACAGTATCTGCAAATAGCTGTGAAATCCCAGAGAATTAAGCTTGAAGACTTAATGGGTGAAACTGGCCTCTTGATTTTTATTTGCATGTAATGGCTCACTCATACATGTTTGGTAACTGAGGAACTGCAGCTGTAACCGTGCAGTGGAGCTCATTGCCTTCCAGCATTATTTTTTTTTTTTCCTTAAATTGCCTTGCAGCTTTTCCTGCAAGTGTGTCCTGTGTCCTGCCTTCCCCATCTCCTACATAGTCAGAAACAGGAGAGGGGGTCAACCTTGCCGGTGCACCTCTTGGACTGTCTGTCCCCTCTCCTTGCTGCACGCTCCAGGCTTCTGCGCTCACAGGGCTATGCTGAAAGCCCAGCGACACGGCTACAGCTCTGAGAGTGCACCGTGCCTTCCCTGCAGGGCCACCTGAATAGCTCACTGCGTACCCCTGCTCACAGATGGGACTTCCCCAGCACCCAACACCACCAACAGCACCTTTCTGTGTCTCTCCTGATACAACAGCATATGCTACCTGATCCTTGCAAAAAAGAACATCTTTCTCAGCAGATGTCCTGAGCCCCCCAGGAAGTGTTTGCTCTTCTCTGTTTGCAGATCTCTTCTCATTTATCAGGCCAGCCTGGTCACTCATCACCTCCTGATGTTAATGCTGGGAGATAGGGCCACTGAGTGCAAGAGTGGCAAAGCTGTCATGCTCCAGCTGGGCAAAAGTGGAGCCTCACTCAGTAAATATTGACAGGTCTGCAAGCAAACAGAAGGCAGCTTTCAGCAAGCAGCTCTCTGGCTCCCTGAGCTGATGCTGGACCAGAGACACTTGGTGCTCTGTGGTTATGAGCTGCTGTTTACAGAGGGCAGGATACAGGAATGGATCTCCAGCAGCTGTGATGACAGTGGCAAACTGATGGGCTCACAGGAGCCACCAGCTGCGTGCCCGCTGCCCACCTGCAACACAAGAAGTGGCTGCAACCACTTCAGCCTGTGGAAAAACAAGCTGTCTTTTTCATTCCCCAGCAGCTTCCAGATGGGATTTCTTCAAGAGGATATTCAGGACAATCTCCATTGAAAATAGATAGGATAGCACAAACCAGATTTTTGTTCCAAGTCTTTAGTTCTCTGGTTTTCCTGTTCCAAAACAATGTCCTTAGCATTTAGGTGGTTATTGCACCTCCTGTAAGTTGTTAGATTTAGGCAAGTCACAAATGCAAGTGAGTATAAACATAGAGATAATCTGATTGAGTCCTTCTTATGGGTCCATGGAATTGAGTAGCCAGTCATTAGCAGCATCAGTTCTTACAGAAATCCCAAAGTTTAGTTCTTATACCTTATTAAAACTAACTTGCATCCTAAAATGGGAGATCTATGCCCCTTTCAGACTATTGCCTGTTAGCTAAGTGACCACATTCCCTACACAGGTGGAGCAGAGTTCTTATGCAAAGAGATGGGATTGCAAGCGAGGGCTCATGACGGATTGGGTTCACTTCCTGGCTCACCCTTCCTATGACTTTGGGCAGGTTATTTGATCTCTTAATGCTCTAGTTCCTATCCATGAAAAGGAGGTGATAATGCTTTCCAGCTCTTTCTTTCATCTACTTAGACTGAAAGGGACTTTGCTTTTTCTGTGCTTCAGTGTTTTCTGTTTGTATTATTCCTAGAACAGTTAGATTCTGATCCGCTGCAGAAGTTCCCCGGTACTGCAGTAAATGCAAGTAATTATCTGTTCTCATTTAGAGCCTGTGGGCACCATCAACAGCCAATAAACAAGAGGATGACTCAGGTCCTTAACTGACACTGTGTGGGTCTTAGATAGAGAACTAAGGAGTGGGACAGTAATTTCAGCAGTAGATCCCAGGAGTCACCATGCCGTTAGTCCCTAGTCCCTTTCGCTTCCTTTTCTGAATGTCCAAGCTGTTTCTTTACATTTGTTTTCCACTCTCTGGTTTGTTTCTACTACCTGCCTCTCACTTGCAGAGTGAAGACAACAGTTAATCTCCATTTCCTTTCCCCTGCATGAAATAAACACTAAGTAATGTGCGTGCTTTGGAGACAGGGCAGATCCCTGCCATGAAGGACATCTCTCTTCTTCCTTACTCTCTATTGCCATTTTTCATTTCTAAATCAGACTGACAGTTTCTTAGAGCAGGGACATTGTCTGTGTCAGGGAGTAAGCACAGCATGCCTAACGCACTGCAGTATGCTTGACAGGCCGTTGGTGTAGACCGTGCTAGGAAGGGTTTCTTATCTATTAATTTCCTAGAGTAAATCAGTCACTGGGAGTTTTCTGTCAGACAGCTCCTTTGCTGAACCAGGTGTTGGGTGATGACAGGTACCAGAAGTGTGAAAGAGGATGGCGGAACTGCAGCCTAGGGACAGTGGAAGAGCGACCAAGGATTTGGTTGGTGCAAGACCAAATGTCTCTGCTACAACTACAGCCCAAGCGCCATGCAGGGCCAGAAAGCACCTAGGCACTGCTTCAACAGCACTGGTCATCTGATCCAAACCTCAGCTTGTACAAAGCAACGGTTGGATAGTAAATCGTTTCAGCTGTTCCTCCCCTTCGGCCATCCCTGCTCTGTGGGGCCTCTGCAAAGCCCCATAAGGAAACCCACAGCTCCGGGATGGGGTCAGCTCTTTTGTCAAGATCACTGGAGATCATGCCAAAGCCAGTGCCAAAACTGCGGTGGGCCTCCAGCACTGGCAAGTCTACCAGTACAAATGAATTACAGGGAATGAACGTAACAAGACACGTCGATGGAGATCCAGGGGAGGGACAGAGAGAGGGGAGGGAAACATGGCAAAGGATGAAAAGAAAAAGAAGGGACATAGCAGACACAAAATGGACCTAAGGGTAAATGCGAAAGGCAAACTAGTGATACCTTTTGTTAAATATTCATTGAATGGTTTGCACAATTACAGCCAGAAGCAACATTAACAGCAGGCAGCGAAACTTCACTGTGCTGGCAAGCTGCATTCCTCTTCCAGAAGTCACTCATTCCGACCACTGCAACACTATCAGTGTAGGGCTGTCAGTACATGCGATGCCGGAAATTTTCTCAGGCAAGTTTTTCCTACAAACTCCTTCCAGTATAAGAACATACAGGTGGAGAAACTACACTGTATGTCACCTATGCATGGAAGACAAAATGAAGAATCCTGTTATTTGTGGCTGGTCTCCCCACTCAATGCTGGGAAAAGCTGGATTGGACTGCACCTCTGCCTTCCATGCTTAGAAGAGCATGAGCAGTAAATAATTTATCTGGAAGCTTTTTCTGGCACGGACAGATGTGTATAGACACAGAAAGGAAACACTGCTTGTTAGAAGGTCGGCATATATTGGTTATGAGCACAGGAATGTTCTCACAGGAAACACTGAAGGCTGTGCAGAAGTAAACATACCTCCAGTGTGGAGTGGCACGGTGACCCAGCTGAGACCCTCTCTGGGGACTAGATTCCCAGGGATGATGCACAAGGCCCTTCGGGTATTTACACAGCCTGTTCTCTAAAAACCAGCTGCCACTCAGAACAGTTTATCTTCTTTTCCTGATTATTCAGTCTGTGTTCTCTTTGCTCCTCCTGGCTGCTTTTCCTCCAGTTCCTGGAACTGTGAGGAGCACAGAGGAGCCTCTATAGCACCTGTGTGTGCATGCCAGGCACAGCAGCTGCCGCATCCCCCGATGCTCAGTGCAGCCTGTCCACCACACACATTTCCACACCACTGGGCAACAGGCTACTTCCAGATCCTTCCCATGCAGGTTTGTTCCTAAGACCAGAAACTTTGTATTTTCCTTGAGCATGAAAACTCTGTTCTTAGCCCTAGGCACCTCTGCATTTTGTGTTTCATTAGATCAAGAGGGCTACCCAAAAAGATCCACCTTCTTGCTGCCAAAATTAGGAGAGACAGTTCCAGCTTGTGACAAGCCTGGACGAACTCCAGTAGAGGCAGAGGGAATAAAAAGAGCGAGGGCCTCACTGGATTCCTGCATTTAGGTCCTGCAAAAGGCTCCAAATTCCAAGAGCCTTTCAACAGAAACAGCATTTAAAGTGGACACAGTTCTAGTGCTTCTACAGAGGGTCAAAGCCCTTCTTTGTCTCTGCTCGCAAAGGCTTGTGTGTCCATATCTGCTAGATCTCCCTGCAGGGACACAAAAGATGCTCAGATACTTGTGGTCTCCACTTGGGCTGGAGGAGCCCTGACTTCCACAGGATTTCCAAACACACAAAGATTAAGCAGGCGAGGCTAAACGGCTGGCATCTCTTCAAATTTTGCTTACTTCTTGCAACAGCAAGGCTCAGAGGGGTGCATTATTCTTTGTGGAACAAAGAGGGTACTATCTACCAAGCTTTTGCTGTATAAAATCAGTTCAGTTCAGTGAAATTCACATTTGCTGCTTGCATGCTCCCTACTTCCACAGGCTTGCTGTCTCAACTGCCTTCATTAGTCCCATTATTTTTTGACCCAACTGCTGTAACAATAAAAAAATCAACATGAATTGGCCACAGAACACAATTCACATCTGTTTCTGGAACCCAGCACCTAAAAGGGAGATAGATTTCTTTATCCACCCAGGCCTTCTCTAGAGTCATAAGAAAAATGCACAGAAAGAATCCTTATAAAATATGATCTTCAAAAAGAGAAGTACTTATTAAATGTGCAAACAAAAGCTTCCCTTGCTACTTTCAAGTTCTATCAGCATTGAATATCTCCATTTAAGAACAGTGGAGGAGAGGAGAAATGATAATGTTACGATTCACGAGTTGTTCATAGCACCCAAGGATGTGCTGTTTAAACAGAAAAAAGATTTCTTGCGTGCTGCCTTCTGCCGAACCAGTTCTTACAGGGTAGGAATGTGTGCCTTGATGTTCTTACTACTGAGGGACCAGGGGGGCTGCCTTGGTGGGTACGAAGTCTACGGCTGTTTACAAGGTAGGATTTCTACAGCATACAAGGGAGCTAGTCATCAGCCAAGGTTACTTCTGGCTTAAGCAATCAGTTCAATGGACTTTAGCACAGTTATAGAACTGTAACCTGAAGTCCTCTGGGAGTTTGAACCATGCTGTTGTGCTCTCACAACAAGTAATTTGTGAGGCATCTCTCCCCTTAGGAGTCCGTATTAGTCAGTAACGTGAAGCAGCTGTGAGCTCTCTGTGGGAGAGAGGTACTCCCAATGGCCAGAACCTAGGTCATACTCTCATCAACTCCCATGATGTTATCTCACAGCTTTTCAACAAAGCATGTAGCCACCTCTTGACCACTTTAACTTTCTCATCAAGTTCATATTGTAGATTTATAATTTTGTTTCTCCACACAAAACATCCAGCATCATACCCAACTTCACCACAACTCTTTTACTGCCATTTCTGCTACTGCCGTCCCATTGGCTCCTCATTTGCACTCCACAGATGAAATCCTGTTCCAGCAAAATCAATGAAAGCTTTGCTACTGACTTCTGCCAGACCTAGCTTTCAACTGGTAGCCTCTGGCTGTCACAAAACCTGTATCTTAACCCAGATACTGTTTCTGATTTCAGATATTTTCACAGCACAATTCTTCTAACCATTCAGCAATACACACATCTAACAGCCCACTTGAGCTCCTATTTCTGCTTACATCAAGTAGATAATGTTTTGAAATAGGCTGCAGCTTTCACCTACCCTCAGCCAAGTTCATACAGCTGTGGCCCATCAGTTCAAAGATAAATGAACTCAAGCTGCCAAGATGTGATTCTGGGTTAACAGGGGCAAAAATAAAGCTATGGCCAAATGAGAAGGAAACATTAAGTTGTTTCGTATTTTGAAACTGATTAGGCTTTTGTACAGAGAGACCCACTTAAGTCCTAGAACTAGGCATCCAGATCAGTCAGTACTGGCCCAAACAGCTCTCTCTCTCCCAAAATAATTACACCTTAACTCATCCCTGCTGGTAGTGTAAAAGTAGCTGTAAAACAAATGGTGCTTGAAGTTGCCTCGTGGTGGTTCTCTGGGAAAGGAAATTTGGTTCACAAGCACCACCGTAGCCCAAGTCTGCATGTCCCAGGTGCTCAGAAGTTGGCAACAGCCCATCCCACAGCGATTCTACTGTGCCAGGCCAAGCTTTGCAATGTGTTGTTATTAGTCTGAGGTGAACCGTAAGACACACTATGGCTGTCTAAACCAGTAGTCCACCACAACACCCACTCCCCTGCCCTCAGTCCCAGTTTTCTTTTGAATGGAAAGCTGGAAGCATGGCAGGGAAGAGAAGGCAGACCATTACACATCCAGGCTGCATCCTGTCAAGCAACCAGGATGTGACTGCAGTGCGCATCTGGGCCTCTGAGCTGGAAAACGGTCCCACGACTCGCAGTCCCGGTGTGCCTCTGTGCCTCAAAGGTTGCTGTGAGCATGGAATTGCCCTGTGGCTGGCTATAAAGCCCAAACAGCTGACGGTGTGAGACCCACCCCATTTTCCATTGGCATAGTGCTGTGCTGCTGCACTGACAAACTCACGGTGGGGGCTTGGGCATGTGATTTCTCCTATTGTTGTTGAGGAAACTTCCCTAGTTCAGACCTACAATGACCTCCAGCCCTTGCTGGCCAAGCTCAAGGTTACTGTGTTGCAGGAAATTCAGAGGTAGAGGCCAGCAGAACTAAAGGCACATCTAACAGCAGGAAAGCAAACTGGTAGTCATTATGGTGTGTGACACCACGTGTATTCTCATACAGACTAAAGGCCACAAGTGAGACCGGGGGGAGGATTAATTCTCCTAGGTGCTGAACAAACCCGGAGTGACCCTCCACCCTTGCAGTTTACAGGTGTAAACCAGGCTTATGTAAAGGAAAATTTCTAAGTTGCAGCATTTACTTGCTCGCTTTTTTTGCTCTGAATACTTTCACTTACTTAAAGACCAGAAAACTTGAAAAGAGATCAAACCAAGAAAGGCTGGAGTCTGCAAGGAGCTGTGTGGCTCAAGCCTACAAATTATGATTTTATAGAGTTAATCTGGTTTTGGGAGTGATGCAGACAATTATAAACAAATCAAGGCAAGAAGGAGAGAGGTAGGAAATAAATGTCAAAAGATCGTAACTTATTAAGAGAAGTCTTCATGCATGCCCATGAAACCACAGACTGCATTCTCTCTTTAGATCAAGTAGGAGTCTCTAAGCAGACAAGAAAGAAAAATTTCTCCTACTGGAGCTCTGTCAATAAAGAAATGTCAATAAAGGTTCAGCTGATTAAAACAATTGCCCAACACAGAGGATAAAATAAATTTGACAGGGTGGTCTATTACTTCTTTCAGTGACAACCCTTCTCCTCTCAGTTACAAATAATTACTTAGCTTTTCATTAGCTATGTTGGAGGCACGCATCCATTTAGTATTTGGAATTTTTCACATATAATTCCCTTCTGAATGATCAGTGTGTGTTTAAGATTTTACTAAAGGAATAGGGACAAATTCTGCTCTTTGAAAATTTGATGTAAATCTGAAGTATCAGCCCTAATATAGACTTACACTTGTCGTTAAATCAGAGTAAATGAGAGGACACTTTGGCCTCGTGATACCTAGCACAGGGCCAGGAATATAATACAAGAAAGGGTTACTTTCTAACTGCTTGTAAGATTTAAGTCAGACAAATACATGATAATAGTAAGTCTTTGTTTCTGAAAGGAGATATTCAGTCTACCCAAAGCACCATCCAAGTCATTAAAGGATTCCCAGGTGCCAGTATTTGGAAAGGGTATTAGCTATTCAAACAGTTTAGGCAGAGGTCTCTGCTGTTCTCTCTCCTGGGTCATCTCAGATGTCCTCAATCTCTGCCCAGAACTGAGTACAGGCAGCAAAGAAAGGCTGGAAATTTCAGAGGAGTAACATTTTCTCCAGAACTAGACAGAACATATTTTTCAGTCTTGCGGTAAAAAGGAGGAAACCCTGCGGCGAATGAAGAGACGGGACGCAGCTTGATGCAAGCAAATGTCAATTTATTGTACAGAAGCACGAGTTTCTATACACTTTCAGAAGCTGCGCGTTTTAAACAGATTGGTTCTTGAAGCTAAGCCTTGCATACTAGGCAATCCCTGATTGGTGGTTAACTACCATCAATTAACTGCAAGGTGTTACCTTTCCTTGGCGCCATCCGTCTCCCACTCCCCTGTGCTCTGCAAACACGCCTCATCATGTTAATCCTTGTCCAGACAAGCTCGAGCACATTCCCCTCAGCTAACTGACCGCCACGCATGGTCCCAGTTTGCAGACCGCTCCTGCATCTCCCCCTTCCTGTTGCACAAAAAGAACCTTTGAAACCGAACGAGTAAAAACAAGGTATAAGTAATAGAACAAATAAAAAACCAACTGAGACATATTATCAGTGTCAAAATAACCCGCTGTCTCTGTTCCGTACAATTTGACAATTGCCCCTTTTTGTTTTTGAACAGCTAGGACCAGGTTTGCCATGTTCTGCAGGGCCCTTGCAAACATGACAGCAACCAAGGTAATAGCAAACAAACAATACTGCCAGTTGAGTGAATGGATGCCTAAAAAGACTGAAATTTTCTCAGATTTTGATACCATGTTGCTGCAATGGGGCGCCTAAAATCCCCGCAGCACATACCATCCAAATCCTCACAGCCATGTCCTTGAACCAACAACAAAAAGCAGTGGCAATTTTGACTCACATGCTTAACTGCCTACCAAACAAGGTGATTTAACTCTTTAATGCTTTCCCTGCTGTTACTCCGGATAAGAGAAGAACTGCTGTGACACGTTCCCATCATAGCCTCCTACTACATATAGCATCTACAGAAAGACAATGATCGACATTCAAAGTGTAAACAGTATCATCTTCTTTTGGATTAACATTATACATAGGTGGAAGGGCACACCAAACAAGAACTGGTTCAGTCAAAAAGTTCGAAACATAGTGTGCCTTCTCTGAACATACCTCTGGGGTCATTCCCTTCGTTCCCTCTTTTTTTATGCAAAGAGAAACACTTCCACCAAAACAGAGAAGCCCCTATTTACATCTCTGAGCCCGGACACAAACCGCAGCTGTATGCGCCACCAGGCTCAGGGCAGGAATCATTCATGCCGTTGCACAGCTATATATCTCTATAAGCATGCAGACACCTATTAAACACTAGATAACCATGTTTATCTTTCCTGTTCTCCTTCACAATACCTAGTTGTTCTCTCATTATGAATCCTCCCTTCCCCCACTGCTTTGCTTAACTCTTTCACAGCCTCGTATTGCACAGGCTGCCACTCTGCAGGTTGATTTGTCTGACAAAATACTGAACATGCCATAGTGACTCCCAAAACCCATCACTGAAGTGTTTCCCACTTGCATTCCTGCCACCAATCCCTCAGACCCCCTTTTAACCCTCCCCAGAAATACAATCAATGCATCAGGAGAGACAAGGGGGTGGGGGAAAGGTCTGCCTCCTTTTCCAGATCTATAGGACCTGGATCAAAAGGTTTATCAGTGTCAATGGAATCATTGTCCGAGTTGTCCTGTTCCCGTGCTTGGTCCTGTGTTGTGAGGGTCACTGCAATCAGTGACAGAAGCTTTGGGGGCAGAGGAGGTGTGGACGGAATCGCCATCGCTGACGGTGTCTTGAGAAGAGTCGCGCTGTCGGTGGAATTTACAGCTTCCTCTGGTTTAGCACCGTTAGTAGAATTAGTCCACACTTGGCAAAGAGTAGTCAGAATTTGCCACCAAGGTGCTAAATGCATTCCCGACACGGAGTTCCCCTCCGCGGCAGCATCATACAATTGGCTGCTGTATGTGCACACTTTCATTCTTTCAAAGTCTCTAAAGTTTCTTGGCTGCTCACCTGTCTCGATGAATCCAGGTGTTATCCTCGGGGTTTAGGTTGTCCGCCTGGTCCAGACAGCAAGTTCAGCCAAGCCGTCTCCTCCGGAACGCAGCCCTCTTCCACGAGCTGTCTTTTTTATCGACCAGTTCCGTCCTTATTCTTCCAAGGCTTCGGAACACCACCATAGGGGTCACCATTTGAGGAAACTGAGGCACGGACTCCCTGATCTGACTAGAAGACCCTTCATGAGTCCATATACGTCTCTTTCTGGGGACGAAGCCTGATTCCCCGTTACGGATTTCCCACAGCTCACCTCTCAACTCCGGAGGGATTTCTGCCGGCTCCTGCTTCCTTTCAGCAGATCATTCAAAGTTCTGTGGGATTCGCTGCATGTCGCTCAGATAGGCGATTCGAGAGCCCTTCATGTTAGATCCTTAAACGCATCACGTCGGGGTCACCAATTTGCGGCGAATGAAGAGACGGGACGCAGCTTGATGCAAGCAAATGTCAATTTATTGTACAGAAGCACGAGGTTTTATACACTTTCAGAAGCTGCGCGTTTGAAACAGATTGGTTCTTGAAGCTAAGCCTTGCAGGCTAGGCAATCCCTGATTGGTGGTTAACTGCCATCAATTAACAACAAGGTGTTACCTTTCCTTGGCGCCATCCGTCTCCCACTCCCCTGTGCTCTGCAAACACGCCTCATCATGTTAATTGTTGTCTAGACAAGCTCGAGCAAATTCCCCTCAGCTTAACTGATTGCCATGCATGGTCCTAGTTTGCAGACCGCTCCTGCATTCTGGTAGCTACTGCATCAGCAATTCAAACAACAACAACTAAAAAAGACAAGACTTTCTAAAAAATAAGAGAAACAGATCAGAAGAAAATACGTATAGTCTTAAAGAGGACAGATCGACTCAAATCACGCATTTAGTTTTGACGGGGGGGGGCAGGTGGACACATGATAGGGACTCAGGAGAATTTACCACAACTTCTGGGCACAACATTTTTTCCTGAAAAACATGTTGTACAATTCAGCTTCTCAAAGGGTAGCATTGCATACCTTGGAGCCAACTTAATAGCTCAGGTCCACTGAAGGATGAAGAATCAGCTCCTCTTCAAAACCTGAACCCCTCCTTCCTCCCCATGCACCAACTTCTAGTTCCGCATTAAGCCCTTTTTGGTGCTCTTTAGCCCTTGTGCTAAGCTGATCCAGCTCCACAATCTGGCAAAGAACTTTTCTTTTGTCTAATAGTTTAGCGAGCTGCAGCATCTTAGAGCATTCGGAATGAAGCTTATACAAGGGGAGGTGGAAGGCACACCGGCAGAAAAGAGGAAGATTTTTGTTTGGCACTGCTGAGCTGTTAAATCAGCTCAGCTATCAGTGCAACTTCACCTACACATTTCAAGCTACTCTTTGGCAATATTTTATTAACAAGTGTAACAAACAGTGCCATCTAAGTAAGATACCTAACAAACTCGGCAGGCAGGTTGTTCAAAAAGACCATACTCAAATGCAGCAATAAAAAACTCCCTGCACTTTGATTCTTTCCTGCCCACTAACAGGGAAAAGGGGGAAAAACCCAACAAAACACCACAGCTCATTTCTGTAAATCACATTCAACTGTAGTACTTTGAGAAAAAAATATTACTTACCATAAAAATTGCTACCATTTTCACAAATGCAGTAACAGTAATATGTTTTTCATCTCTTAGCCACAGTATTATTTGGTTTACATTTTTTTTTATCCTGACTTCCCCCTTGAAGTCAGTATGCCTAACTATTTAAGTTCTTGCTTGTAAAGCTATATGTAACTCTACAGTTCCTGTTAACCTTTTAAGCTGGATTACTGACAAAGAAAAAAAGATAAAATGGAGTTTCATGGAAGTCTGTAAGAAAGAAGCTGCTTGCGTAAGACAACAGCCTTTGAGCCCCCTCCCCACAAACGTTTCGTGTGGGAGAAACGCCAGCTCTGTTCCTGAAAACAGGAGAAGTCTTGTGTGGGCAGCACCGAATGAGGACACAAAGCTATTACAAGGAAAGGAGAGAGTTTTTATAAAGCAGCTTAAACCGAATTAGGTTGAAACAGCAATTTAAATGCGGAAGAACTCTATAGGCAAAACCAAACCAGATGGTGTCACTGCACAGCTTGCTTTGAGACTGGAACAAAGTTCAGCAGAGGCATAGAGTCTCACAGGCTCTAGAGGAATTACTAGGCAAGTTGACCGTGATATCTGTGTAAACAATATTATAAAGCAACTTTAGAAAAGAAGCCCAACAGTACCATGTACAGTTTTGGGCTCTATCCTTTAAGAAAGTTCTGAGAAATATGGAGGTAGGGGAAATACCAGGAGTGGTGATCACGGTTTCTAGCTTTAGGAAAAGATAGATAAATTGAATTTAACCAGTTTATCTGAAGAAAGGAAAAAATTGGAGAGAGATGTGATGTGCAAATGTGTACCACATGTGCAAAAGGTTGCTGCATAAAGCGAGAGCAATTTTCATGTCCACAGTGGATAGGACAACTAATAAGCTTAAGGGAAATTTGTATTAGCTACTAAAGACATCAAAAGAAGATACTCAGCCTTATGAAATCCTTTTTAGTAGTAAGGACAGTAAAGTATTACAAGTGGTGTTGACCGGGGCTGTTTTAAAACCTTAATCATAGAGGTTTTAACAGAAAATATTGGCACCCATGTAGAGAGATAAGCCTGTCCTTAGGCTGGTGTATAGAGCAGGTGACCTCTTGTTGTACCTTCTCCTCCTGTTCTCCAAATCTACATACACTGTTTTAGAAACACACATAAGTGTTATAAGTAAAAGAAATAAAACTGTACTTGAATCAAAAAATGAGAGTTTTTATGAAATGACAGAAGTTCCTTTGGTAAAAATAAGCAGACAGAGGAGTCCCCAAGTTTCCCACTCAGCTGCCTGTTTTGATGGAAATGAAGACAGTGAGAGATTCTGAGCAAGAAAACGCAGCTAATGAGCAGATGAAATCAGGTATGATTTCGGTGATAATGGTGACTTCTAGGTTACATCATAGGCTAGCATATTTGAAAACATACATTTTTAGTCATACAGATTTTTAGACTCTAGGCAAACATCAGTAAGTGAAAAATCTCTATTGCAGGCGTGCTGGAGGTTAGCAGCTGCATCACTTGCATATGCTGAATTTACACCTGACAGAGACTGAGTACATGCCAGTCTCTGTATAATGGCTGAAGAGTTCCAGGAATTCTAGTTAATACAAGCTCTTGAACTGATCATCATTAAAAAGCACACCTAATACCTTTCACCCTCAAAAGAAGCATATGCATCCAAGTACATTGATCACACACCACCAGGTTTCCTTTCTTTAAAGAAAATAACCTAATGTGTGTTTACACATGTGTATAATCTCACGCATACACTCTGCTGTATGTTTATCTCTTTAAGAAATAAAGGTCAACAGATTGGGAGTGTTGGACCAGGCGCTGAAGAATTCTCAAGTGGTTTCTGGAAGAGATGTTCTCTAGACTCCACGTAGATGGAGATAAATCATCATTTCTGTATAGATACCCAGTGTGCTACAGCAGGACACCTACGACAGAACCGACGTTTCTTTAATGCTGGTAACTTCATGCCACATACACTGAACTGCCACAGTTAAGCTGAGAAGCGATGAAGTAGGAATGAGAGGATCGCTATGACCTAACACAGCTCTCCCCAGTCAACTAGATATGATCTTACATATGTCACTAGATCAGATAAATTAATCCAAGAATATGTTTTGTTCATAGTGTAAGTAACTAGTTGTGGACTTGTAACCTCCAGAGGAGACAGATTTAGGACACTGTTCTTCAAAATTCCTCCATTGACCACAGCGTCACTTTTTACTTGCAAAATGTGTTTCAGTCGTATTTCAGTTGTCTCTGATGGTACCAAATAACCAAGTCATGTTGCTGGATGGCTCCATAAGAGACTCTTTTCCTTCAACAGCCCCTTAAAAGGGTTCTACAATCATCAAACTGAAAAGGGAAAGCAAGAGAATGGAACCCATACAACTGCTATTTACATATGGAAGGAGTAAGGAAATGAGTAGCATTGGAAGCTGAAAGACTACACTCAGCGTCCAGCTGCAGACATCAAATGGGAACAGAAGCCAGGCTGTGCAGCATTTGAGGAGAGTTAAGCATCACACTAGCCTACCATTCCCAAACCAGTCTGGGCAGTTTGAATACGGTACCAAGGAAGAGCTACTTTTCTTTTAAGATAAAATAAGGCAGAGTATGTAGTCCTCTGACAAACCCTTTCCCAGCTTGGCCAGGGAACACTGCACAGCTGATAAACCTTGTAGTGTAACACTTCTTAACCAAGAAACCTTCAGTACTTTGAAGGCTGTTGAAGGAACTGCAAGGGCAACAAACAGCAGTTTTGCTTATTTGGCATTCTCTCAGCAGTTCTTTTCCTCTACAAAAAAAACCCAGAAGTATGATTCAGAAAAAAAGAACAGAGAGACCAGAAGAATGCAAATATGGATGGGAACTCCAGGAAATATGATTGCGGGGTGGGGATGAGAGAGGGAAAAGTAAGTTTGAAGAGTTATGGGATGGGATTTGGCTTTCGGTGCTCTGTTCCTTCAAGCCCTCTGTTTCCTGCAACAAATGAAGCTGACATGTTTCAGTATCATCATATGGAAAAAGATCAGGACACAAGAACATATTGTTTGATGACTTTATGCCTGTGTATTTCCTAAAGATAACATCGAATCTATGAGTGCTGTTTTAAAAATTTTAATATAGAATTGTTCCAGATAAAACTGACTTACTTCCATTTGTAAAAATTGCTTTACTGAAGACATTCCAAAACACAATTTGGAATTGTGCGTACACATATAAATCAGCAGTTCCACACAGCATGCGTTTAAAATATCCCTCTTCACCTCCACAAAGCAATTTGAAGGAGGAACAAAAGTTTAATTCAAATATATTACTTGCAATCTTGAAAAAGGTTAGTACCCTGTAAAAATCTGAGTCACTGCAGTACAATTTTTCTTTCTTTACTGTAGAAAAATTTCGCTTGCAAATTTTATATCCGAGTTTGAATTGCAACACTTGTTCAGCATACTGCAACACATCTTCAGGTTACATAAAAACAACAAAAAAGCAGACATCACATTCATGCTTAAATGACTTAGTTCTACATGTGAAGTCATTATACAAAACCTTAATCCATGAAAAAATTTCCTCAGAAGGTTTTTTGTTTTGTTTCTTTTGTTTTAACACTTTTTTATTAGCAGCAAACACAAGACAATCCTGTGAAGTGTAACAAGGAACTTAAATGTATTTACATTTTAAATGTGTTTAAATGCTAGAAGCATTCTGAAGACATTGTATAGAAAGAAACTTAAAATACAAAGGAAGACTAAGTACAAAACTGTTCTAAGCAGAGACAGGAGTAAACAGGAACACTCTCATACTTTACACCTTGGACATTAATGTTGCCCCTTTATTATGAGTGGCACACGTTCAAGGTGCTTTTCAGCGAATGTGCCACTTGCAAATTGTCATGGAAAACCATTATTCAGGAAGAACCACAAAGATACATTTGTTCTGTACCTAATTTACTTTAACCTTCCTACCCACAATACTTCAGGAGCTTTATACTTTAAAAGCACTTTCTACCACCCCTCTTCTACTTTAAATAGCTTTTGAAGATCCTCAAACAATTTTGGGGCGCGCCATAAAAAGACAGACCACTTCATATCACGTTTGAATATACTTAATGAAAAATACAGAAGCAAGTTTGTCGATATTTCTGAGAACTAAGCACAGTATTTCTCTGCTTTAAAACCTAAATCTTGCTGTTAATTTCTAGATACAACATAGCAGCACATGCTTTTAATTTTAACTTCTAAAACCAGATCAGGTAACTCTCATACTAGAACATTTAACGTGCAGCGTTCCTGAGGAAGGGAAGGGCAGGCTAAGAATGGCACAGAAAGGGACAGAACTTTAGGTGACTAGTCAGAGAAACAGATATGCTGTTGTAAAACTGCTATCCACTTACTCCTGGAGCATGTTACTGATAATAGTCAGTATCAACTCCTTCACAAGAAGGAAAAGATGAATAACAGACAATTAGAACTACTGTACAGCTACAGGTTTTGTTGGAAATGTCTGTATTAGGGTATAAAATTAAGAGGTAAAAAAAATCTACCTATAACGTGAGCATTGGTGTGGAGTAGAAAGACAAGTAACAAGCGGCGCCATAAACAAGCTCAGAAAACCCGTATGATTTGCCTTCTCCTAAAGCTTGATGGTAAGGCCAATAATTCTTTAAATATAAAAATGAGCCTAAGTGTAGATTTAATCCAACATTAAGGAATAAATCTTGCTTGAATGTACAACCCTGCAGAAGTGTTGCTGGGTATGTACAGTGTATATCAAAATCTGGTATTCTGCTTTAACAGTGTCATCACTTATAAGCCTGTATTATTTTTACTATTATACATGAAGGCAGCCGATACAGAAAATAGAGCTGTGACAGCATGAAAAAAACTTCATTTAAATAAGAATAATTTCTTCTGATAGCATTTTTCCTGGTGGACAAACAGCGACTAATATAATACTTCAACATCATCTATATTACCTTAAAAAGATACCTCTTAAAATTCCACCTTTCAGGAAAGAATATGGGTTCCAGTTATCACGGGGGGGGGGGGGGGGGGGGGGGGGGGGAAGAGGAAACTGATAACATGCTAATTTAAACAAAAACCAGTATCAGAATTCCACAAAATGTTGTGCATCTTATTTTGGAAGCACAACAGAGCTTGTTTCTTGAGAGCTTTCTAGAATTCTGTGTCTAGAGAGTCTAACACTCTTGCTCAACAGCTCCAGAAACACTGATGGCCAACAGGACTGAAGAAGGTGGCCTTCAGGGGACGCATCTGTGCGGCCACCCTTAGGCTGAGAGCAACCGGGGGAGCAGAAGGAAGAAGCAAGAATTCCCAGCTGCCTGTCCTTTCTTTTCTCAGTGCCATTCTTCCTCCTCCTCCACCGAGCCTGGGGGCTCCCCCGCCTCAGCAGTAGCAGGTTTCATCGCTGGCAGAGTCCCTGGAGCCACTGAGCACCCTGGTGTACTCCAAGTGCTGCACAGCTGAGTAGGGTCTGTTTGGGACAATTGACCTTGTGACTGGGTTAGACAAACTGCACGGTCAGATGCGGTTCGTACTGAGCAGCTGAGCAGCAAGAGGCTGCGTGGCCGGCTCTTCTCGCCAGCGCTGGCAAGTCCAATAACTAAATAACTACCCTTCAAGTTCTGCGATTAATAGGTATCCAGAACTTATCCGTCTCACTGGACAGTAAATTTCAGGCTATTTTTTTAGTCACAGAACTAATTACATAACAGAGGAACAAGTCGATGGTAACAGAAACTAGCCAGATTTGGAAACGGAGTTTTAAATATTTCTATAATAGTCATTTTCAAATTATCAAAAGCATCAGAATCGTAAGAGTATGAAACAGTTGCATTTCCCTTCAACAAAGATTTATGAATCATGTAATAAGTGGTAAAGTTTTTAATTCCAGATCTGGAGAGAACCAAATGAGTAAGTGCATGTATCACTTTTCACCTGAAATAATTTGATATACTTCCCCCACCTTGGTATTCATTAAATTGGGTAGTATAAAAAGGTGAAATTAGAACCATTTCACCTGTAATTCTATTGAACTGGCAAGAGGAGGTTTAAATTTAAGGTTATGTCCCCCACTCCCTTTAAGCACTGGATGCTGAAAATAGATATATAACCTCCCAAATACCTTTGCTTAGTCTGAAAAAACCTTAGCATTTACAAAAAGCTGACACCACCACTTGGATTGCAATTCCTCAAGTTCTTCTTCATCTCTATCCATGACAATTTCAATCTACCATCCCAGGAAAAGAGAAGTCTAATATATAATACATAATATAAAATGAAAGTACATTCTGCTCATGTGTATCAAATCACAACCCGAATATAGTCAGCCATATCTAGTAATTTGTTATAAAGTCTTAAATAAAATCAAAAATGCTAAAACTATGAACAAGCATCGGCCTCTTCTCAAATAATTCATTTTTCCTTGAAAGAAAGCATAATCTAATTAACACTTTTTCAGTCACTGGTAGACTAGAAAATTCATAATAAATGGAAGTCAACAATACAAAAGGCATTCAAGTAAAAGAAATAATCACTGATTATAATGATCAGAATTCTATAATGTGAACAGCTGAAAATGACCAGAGCAGTGTCACCTCCTGGAACATTAGCTTAATTACTTGTACTTTGTACTATACTGTTTGAATAAACACATTAGCGTAAATCCATAACTCACCGATATTATTACTGTCTTTGAAATGCTACATCTTCCTGTATAATGCCATGCTCCTTCACCAAACCTTTTTTAAACAAGTGGGTTTGTTTTGGGGTAGACTCCAGTGCTACTGCTTTACTATTTTTAGACTACTTGATCATGGACAACACCTGGTCTTGTACTTAATAGTCTGAATCAAAAACCTAACCCTAACCCCGGGTGGAGGGGGTGGGGGGTGCAGGGTGCAGTTCCTGCTAACACAGGTTTAATTACCTTAAAAGGTCCCCTTAAAATTAGAGGCTGCTGGCGTATGGTTCGCTCCGTTTCTCTGAGAGCAACACTCACTACAAACAACCCTTTTTCCCAATTAGAGTTTCTCAGCATCCCTAAAGCTCCTGGAGTAAAATCTGGTCGGGCGGGCAGGACCTTCTGGTCCTTTTTGCCAAAGACAAACGGACAATCCTGAGTGTGCAAACCCCCACTCAATATGGACAGGTCAGTGGGGTGAACAGGACCCAAAGCCCGGTGGGTGTTTGCTTCAGACACCAAAAGCTGTAACGCTTCATCGTGGGCCGGAGCCCATTCCCAAGCTGCTCCTTTTCGCAGCAGGTCATATAAGAGTCGTGCAATTATTGCAAAGTCTGGGATGTGTCTTCTCCAAAAGAACAATAAGCGTGAGGCATGCTGCAGCTCCTTTTTATTTTCTGGAATTTTTACCTGCTCTAGTGTTGAGAGGGTGTCCTGAGGAATACAGGCTGAACCTCCTCTCCACCATATCCCTCAAAATTTCACTTCATTTGCAGCAGTTTGTATCTTTCCCTCTGGTACCTGGAGTCCCAGAGACTCTAAGTGCTGTATAATCTTTCCTTGTGTCACCTGTACTGGAATAATTTCATCCCCTCCTATCAAAACATCATCGATGTATTGATAAACTCTAACTCCCAGTTCTGGGAGAATTTGGGCTCATCCTTGTGCCGAAGCATGACGTGCTAAGGTGGGAGAATGTTTATATCCCTGAGGGAGGCGAGTGAAGCTGTACTGCTGTCCCTCCCATGTGAAAGCAAAACGATCACGGTCCTCCTCTTGCTGGGGACCCATGACAAACATCTCTTTCCATCAGCTGTGGCCGTCACCGCATGAGCCTGCTCCTGAACGAGTGAGATGCGCTCAGCTCCGTTAGGCACCGCTGCTGCCGAGGGACCAGTGTCTGCATTAAGTCGGCGATCACCTACAGTCAGTCTCCACTTCCCATTTGATTTACCAACCGGCCACACTGGGGAATTGTATGGGGAGTGGGTGAATGTTAAAATGCCCTGGTGTTTAAGATCCTCAGTCACCGGAGCTATCCCCTCCGGGCCCCTAACGGCAAGGGACAGGCTGTCACATCAGTCATCCTGGAAGGGGGGAGCGTAGGTGCTGCTTGCAGCAGGCGCACTTCTGCCCAGGACGTTTCAGCTAATTCTCTGATCTGAGGAGTGCCAAAGGACCATGAATTCCCCTGGGTATCACACCACTGCCTGCCCTTCAGCACATCTATGCCCAAAAGATTTGTCGGGAAAGGGCCTTTTGCAGCCTGGGTGTTACCTGGCTCTGCCTCCCCAGGCATCCACAATGTTACCAAGGCCACAGGGACCGACTGAGTTTTCCCTAAAGCATTTAGGACAATTGGGGTTTTAGGCAAAGTCAGAATTCCACATTGCTCTGCCTCACTCTGCGTCAGTGCAGTGATTTGTGCTCCTGTGTCAGTACTGGTTTTTTCTGTGTTCCAAGGGCCACCGTAATCATTAAATCTCCTCTCAAATTTAAGGTGAGTTGCCTGATAAACATTCACCCTCCCTTCCCCCCCCCACCTTCGGGGGATGGAGGATAGTTTCTTTACTTCATCAGCTTTTTCCCCGATGCCTATTGACGGTGGGGCACTAGGGGGTGGCTTGAAACTAACTTTGTGCCCTGACCATGTCTGTACAGATTTCTCCAGTCTCTGGGTCGGGAGCCCATCCATTAGATCCCAGTGAATACCTCTCTGGAGCCCCAGCTGCCACCAGTCCTGCCGGCTTAGGGGTCTCCCTCCCCCAGGATCAGTACATCGGACCGATTTAGAATTCTGACTTCCCTGAGCCTGTGCTAAGCGTCCCTCAGCTTTTCCCGCAGTTCTGCGGCTCTCGTTTCAGGTCTTTGCCAGGACCTACCAACGGGACCGTATTTTGTCCCAGAGTTAATTAGCTGTTGAGCAATTTCCCCTCACATAACTCTGCCTGATACGGGGGTATTTTGTATTTTCCCCTGTAGCTGGATCCCAGTGGGTTTTAAAGAATCAGGAAGCCTGGAATTAGAGGAGTCATCCCTTCTGGGTCCACAGGCACCATCATGGGGGAGCCCTGGCGAGATTCAAGCCTCCTGTCATACATCATCTGCAGACAAGCTGCCTTTTGTACGCTTCCTACCAGCTGATCCACCGCACCTGTTACGGCCAGGGGGTCTCCCCTTCCAGAGGGTTCACTCCCCCGGCCCCATACGCTGCCCTCTGCGTTAATGACCATGGGGCCTGATGGTTGCCAGCAGTTAAAAACACACCTGGGCCCCAGGATCCTTCTGCTTCCTTCTCTGACAACAAAATCCCATCCCCTCCTGACAAGGACACTTCCCAAACATATTCTGTTTCAGATTTTTTTGGAGTCTTTGCAAAATCCTGCCTTAATTTTACTAACTCAGTTGCTGTAAACGGAGCCTCTTTAATAACCATTTGGGCACAATTTGGGCACAAGTGTCGTTGTCTGTCTCATATAAACACTCAGTCTTAACCAGGGGATACATGTGAGGAGGGTTTTCTGCTGCCTCTTTTCCCCCCTGGGCGTGTATTTGTCTAATCCCTTTCTCTGTTAACTTCAACTCCACCTCCCCAAACGAGTCACTTTGTTTCCACAATTCTTCTCTTAACGTGTCTTTTAACAAAGCATTCTGGTTTCTCTCCTGCTCTAATAGCTGTTTGGACTTTTCTAACTGCTCTGGCAGTGTTTTAACTGCCATTTTCAAGGAATCTACCTCGGCACCATCTTGACACAATCTTTGGCTCCTATCTTCTATGGCTGCTGCAAACTTGCCCCTAAAACTGCACAAATTATGGATTTTTCCCTTGCCAGGCCTAACTTTAGCTTCCTTCTGCAATATCGTGATCCTATCCACTACACTCTGCGGTTGGAACCACTGATTTTTTGCCCATTCTCGCCCTCAGGCAGCTGGGCAAGCATGATAGGTGCCCAAAAGTCATCCAGTTTATAGAAATCTTCGCCCCATACTTCAGTGGGGGGAACATCATGAACATCTGTAGAAGTGTGGGCACACGCTTCACCAAAGAGGGGTTATTTCATCCTGAGAGGGCCTCACTGTAAATTCTCTGACCACTTCCCACCCCTGCCGCCGCCCTTCACTCTCAGGAGGTCACACTTGTAAACTTCTGCAGAGACTCATCTCTTGTTCAATTCCATCGCTTTGTCCTTCGGCTGTTTTCCTCACGGGCAAACAGAACCGCGGATCCAGACTCCGCACTCACTGCGCACCAAGGCACGTCTCAGGCGCACACACACACACAGACACACACACAGACACACAGACACACACACACAGACACAGACACACACACACACACACAGAGACACAGACACACACACGCGTGCGCACGCACACACACACAGACACACACACAGACACACACACAGACACAAACAGAGATACACAGACACAGACACACACAGACAGATACACACACAGAGACACAGACACACACACGCGCGCACACACACACACACACACAGACAGACACAGAGTCAAGAGCCAAGGAACTTTATTTGCCTAACAATAAATCTGCAAATGCAAAGGGAGAGAGCGCGAGAGCTAAAGTGAGAGAAAGGAAGGAAAGAAATAAGGGAAGAAAAAGAAAGAGTTCAAGGCCATAGCCACCACCCCGGAGCTGCAGCGTCCCAACGGTCTGATTCGTTTCCCAGTCCGGTGGGGGAACGTTCTGTCCCATGTTAGTTGGTTCCATTTTTTATGGAGTTGCTACAAGCTGTTCTGCTACACCACACCTTCCACCCGGCAATGGTGTACGTGCCCAGCACTCCTCAGGGGCCTCTGGGCACCCTGACCCCCTGACCCCACGTCTGGGCACGTGCACAGGGGTTTGGTTGGGTTGTGCAGGATCAGCCTCCCCCGTTGCTCCATGGCGTCCGTCGGTTTCCTCCTTTAACAATGTACAGACCGATCTCTGCGGTGGCAGCGGTGTCACCCTCCTGCCTTAAATCCCTTCTGTGCCGGTGGTGTTATCTTCCTGCCTTAACAATGCACAGATCGTTCCCCGTGGGGATGGCATGAGTTTCCTGCCACAGCAATGCTGAGACAACACGTCTGCTGTGGCGATGGTGGGTCTCAGCAGCACAGTCTCTTACACCCAGTCAGAAGGGGTATCTTGAAATTTAATCTAGGGCCCAATATGCTTTTAAAAATTATGACATTAAATTATAGCCTTGTGAATTTGCAGTAACTTTTAATCCATAGTGGATAGCTAGATCCCTGTATGTATGTGGTGGAAAGAAAGCACTCAGGAAAAGTGTTTGATGCATTATTGAATTATAACCACCCTAAAACTATTTTCATTGAATCAAACCTGTAGTGCAGTCCAGCTAAAAAATAGGTCATCCCTGAAAGTTAATATTTTTTATGTCATTAATTTACTTTGATTCATTTCAATAAAGCAGGAAAAATAAATGGGATTGAAACCAGAATGTGGACATAGAGTGATGGCCTTGTATTAGTGATACTAAAACAGAAAGCTAGAGGATGTCAGTCCCCGGAGGAGGAAGAGCCTAGGGTGGAAGCTCAGCAGGTGTGAAGGCTGAGGATGTATCTTGACTCCAGGTGAACCCACACTGCAGCCAGCGTAGCAAAAGTGTTGAAAGTGGTGAAAAGGTAAAACAGAGAGGAAATGAAGTAGAGCTGAATTTGGGGGAGGAGAAGTTATTTCTGATGCTGAGGAGGTACGAAAGAGGACTGGAATGGAAAAAGAGCACCACAGATTACCGTTGTGTGCGGAGCGGGGGAATGCCAGTCAGTGGGTGTCAGCTGGCTGGGGCAAAGGCTCTCTGCCGATTCCCACTGGTTGTAGAGACGTAGCAAAGCAAATGTCTCCTGGGAGATGAGGAGTAGTATTGTCTACAAAAAGCCTGTGCTTTACTCTTTCTGATGGAAAAGTACCCTCAACAAAAAAAAAAGTAACTCCCTTTTCAGACTTGAAGGCATTTACAGTGGTTCTGCCCACTGTGGCTGGATGGCTGAGCTGGTTCCTTGCGGCTCGTGAAGAGCCCTGCTGAGATAGGAAAAGGGTCATCATAGTCCATAGTGCTCTTGGAAACTGTCTTTTCCTGCAAAAAGCCTAGATTAAAGATTCAATAAATAACAGGCGATGTTCCCTAAAATCCAGTGAGTCCTTGCAGAGTCATAAACCAATTTTCCCAAAATGAGTAGGGCAGAGAAAGGTGATGTTAAGGACAAGAAGAAGTAATGCTGAATTGGAGGTAATTGTCATATTCCATTAAGTTTCCTGCATTGCCCTAGGTTGGTCACTTCCTCCTTTTGTTTGTTTAATAGAGATCATGGAGTGAAAGGACAAGTCTTGATGAGTACTGGAAAAGGATGCCTCCAGCGAAATGACTGACTTGTCTTATAAAAAGATGAGTTACATTCATTTGTTGTGCATGAAGCAATGCAGGAGCCATCTTCTGTGGTCCAAGGGCAACGTCCCTAGTTGCAGTCCATGTGAAGTGCCTCCATGTCCACGTATTTGCAACCAAAGTTCTTCAAATACTGCATGGCCTATTGGATTGAAAGAACATGGATTCTGTTCTGAGGACTTACTCCAACAGTGGAGAATTTCTGTATGACTCAACCTTTGCTATCAACTATAGCCTGTCATCCTTAGTTCCTGGAGCATTTATTCTTCAATCCGTTTTATAAGTAAAGCAGCTGAGAGACACATTAAACACACTGTGCTAGAGCTGAAGGTACAGTACAGGTGGTTCGTATGATTTCTCATGGCCACTGCTGTACTACTTTCATAGCAAATGTGGTAACATAATTCCACCTCTCAGTCTCTCCTGCAGGGATCTGCGCTCTGCTAAGAATTTTATTCTGCAGATTCACACAGAAATGATCCTAAATGCCAGGGTTGAGTTCTCTGTGCATTGTTAAGAAAGAATTTGATTAATTCCACAGTTAATATGACAAATACCAAGCCATAAGCTGTTGTTCCTTTAGGAATTAAATGGCAACAACGATGAAGGCACTTCTGAAGAAGGTAGAAGCCTTGATTGAAGAGACTTGGAAACTACGAATGTGAGTCGCGCCAGTGAAACGTCAGGACGGTTTGTGCTTGCCAGTTATATTTGGTCTGTGGTGCATTTTGGCACCTGTGCATGCAACTCTACTAATTTTTACTAATTGTGTCCTTATTTCTGCTTTCTAGCTGGGGAAACGGCAGTTCCTTGACTAGAATCACAAAAGTAAATCTGTGGATTGTTCTTATTTTAAGTGGAAGAGAGTTCTTCAGTCACGGTAAAGATCCAGTAACGCTGTGTCACGTAAATCAGTCTTTGCTTCCCTGTTGCTTAAATAATAAGACATACTTCATATATCGGGTGTGCACAGACAAACCGCAACACCTAGATGTGCCAGAAGGTGCTATCTGTGTGGGCCAAGCCTTGAGGGAGGGAGGGAAGACTTGTACCAGGCTTAGGTTAAAAACATATGACAGAAGAGAGCAAAGAGCCGGGCATTTGTCCTGGAAGTCCTGTTCTAACAGCCTCTTCCAGTGTGCTGTATTCTGTCCTGGGGACCTTTTCTGGGGCCTTTTTTTAATAGTAGTGTTTAGTTATGGCAGAAATGCTGACATTTCTTCCGGTAGCAATGTTGTCCCTGAAGAAAATAAAAGCTTCACTGACAAAGGTGGAAATCAAAGCTGAAAACACAATAGCATTCAGACTTTTGCCAAGAATTACTTGCTAGCACTAAGGGCCTGACCTCACCCAGGCGGTAATACCTTCCTTCCTGGAGCCTTGCAGAACGTTCCAGAAACTCTGGAACTTGAGTGGAACAACGTGCTGCTGCCGTTCAGCTTTACATCAGGCACGGTGCTGCTGAACGCCGAGAAATTTCACTCGGTGCTGAACTCCTTGTCTGCTACTTGCACTTTTTGATAAAAGGTGTTCATTACTCAAGGGAGCACAAGGGCATGTGCATACGCTGGTTTTGTCCACCAAAACAGCTTTCCTGGTTGTCCCACCATCATCTTTTTGTTTTGTACTTTAGTTTTATCTTTAGTGCCAATTTTCTCAGCAGTGATTACAGCGCTCTGCATAGAAACAAGCGGAGATTATACAGGCGGAGAAATGAAAGAAGCTGGATTTGAAGTAGTGAAATCCACAAAAAGCAGAAGCAAGCAGAACACAAACCTGTTGAATGTGGACAAAGTCAGGTTTTAGAGCAGTGCCCATTATAGGGAAGTTTTCTCTAACACAGATACAATTATTGTGCATGTCATTCATATTACAAGAAATACTGAGTAATTGTGAGAAAACATTCCCTACCAAGAAATATTTTAGGGCACTAGAATTTCATATGGAAGCTTTCTATCATAAAATGTTATTTTAAAATGTTGGTTCTTGCTTTGGATTTTTGCGCTTAAGTCTTTCGGAACTCTCACTTGTATAATTTCAGACTTCAGCTCTGCTTATGATGCAGATGGAAACCTACCTGTGTGCAGATGAATGCTGTGACGTTTCTGTGAAGCGGCCAGAGTTGCAGGTGGCATATGGCAAGAATCTGCAGTATTTGCACTGATGGAACATGCAGGTGATGTAGTGCCCTCAGATACAGGGGGCAGATTGTCAAAATTGCATTTAAAGCAACGTGCATGCAGAAGACCAGGAAAAAACATGCAACAGTGAAAACCTATTTACAACCATTTCAAACCCATTCACAGCATTTCCAATGAATATAACCGGTTCTTGCCAAGTGCCACTTAAATACCACTTCATCTATACCATTTCATGCACACAGACCAGGTTTGGGGGGGTTCTGTTCTGCAGCAAGTCGCAGTGCCGAGCAGAAGCCAGGGCAGGAAGCGATTATGGCTAAAGAGCCGATGCTGATTGAAAGTGTGTGATGCTGCAGAGGAAATGTAACACCTAGAACCTCAGCTAGTCTGGACATAGATTTCAAAACCAGGGCACATTAAGATGTAAACAGTCAATAGGACTGGGGCCCACCTTTCTCCTAACAATCAGGTCATTAGCAGTAGGAGTGTGCAGAATGATTTCCATGATTAAACTGCAAGCGCAAAATGCATGGAAGTGCGTGCTCATCAACGCTGAGCGGAAACGGCCTTGCTTTTTGCCATGTTTCTTCTCCTGCTTGTTCTAATTCATCCTGGATACAAGAGTCAGGCGTAAGGGCAGCTTACGTCTAGCAAGTGCAAAGAGGCCTTTGAAAAGGCTTAAGATTCTTCCGTGTAACTATACTGGGGAAGCATTGTGAAGAATTGTGCTTCTGATTTTCAAGGTCGCTTCCCCGAAAAGTCATCAGCTCGCATTCAATTAAAATTGCCAGGATCTGAGTGGAAAGTGTCTCTGATGAGAAATGGAACAGAATTCAAATATTTGGTAGAGTTAGCTATTGTTACAATGTAAGTGATGATTGTTATATGGGTGAAGGGGACAGCTTCCTTTTTATCTAGAGGTTAACATCTGGCGTAGTTTATAGTATCCATTCAGTAATTTTGAGTGTTATCTAACTTCTGATTCCACCATTTTTTAGAAGTCTGGTCAGTGTAGAAAGCAGTAAGAAAGACAAACTTCAACCTGGGAGCCCTTACTTTTTTTTTTTTTTTTTTTTTTTTTAAGATGTGTATGATGCTCTACAATCACATCGTGTATGTCAGCAGTTTTGCTTTTCTGCAAAGTGCACGTGCCAGCAGAATTGCTCATAGCTGAAAGGGAATCGCCAGGCTACCCTACTGCTAATGCCATGCTTCAACACACAGATGTACCCAGGGCAATGCCCTTCATCACCCTGGGCCTTTAAGCAGCTGAGCGTTATTTATGAAAGCACTGAAGTTTCCCTGCACTCTTCCATGTACCATCTGAGCCATAGTAACTTATTAAAGTGAAAAACTTCTAGAATGACAAAGGTTCTGCTACAGCACCAAGAAGGGCTTAATCAGTGAAGATAATCTAGACATAAGGACGTTTAGGTAAATTGCAAAGGCCAGTGATCCATCGTTTTCCCCCTGCACTTCTGGTACATAGTTTTCTCTTGTTTGCTCCTGTCTGTATGCCCGTAACATCGACACATCTTGTCTTCCATGTCCAAAATGAAAGCTGGTCTTTCTCACAGTGGCTCGGGCCCCTCATAGGACAGATGGCAAAATACAGGTGCAGGATTTTGTTGCAGGGATGAAGCTGGAATGTAAAACAGCCAGTCATTTATAAGGCGAAGATTAAATTCAGCCCATGTTCAAAGTAATTTTTTCCTTGCCCCCAAACAGATGAGTCAAAAAATCCCCCAAGTATGTCCTTTTCTTGATGGGAGAAAGCTCAGCGCCATTGTGGATGCCAAGAAACAAACCAGGTTTTAAATCCCAGCTTCTCTGAGATATTGATGTATCTCTGGGAAGCAGCCCTGCAACTCCTGAAAATTAGAGGGCAGCACAAAACAGAGTTTATGAACAGTAAATACAAAGACACATTGTTGATGAGATTGCTCTGAAGAATTATGAGCTGGAATGGAAGAAAGGGAGCTGGAATGGGCCTGTGTGATTTAGGATTCCTTGGTAAATAATTTCTACTGTGGCTACCTAGTTGCTGTGAAAGGACTGTTAGCTTTGTACAGGGTTATTTTTGCCTGGATGCTCCAGAAATAGGTAAGCATGATGCTGTTTCATGAAGAGCCATTAAAGAGGAGCATTTGAGCTGGGTAAGAACTGTCTATTCATTCCTGCAACAGGGAACGCAGTTTTATGCACAGGATTTTGATAATACAGCCGGAGGTTAAAAGTGAACTTTCTCTAAGGCTACGGCCAATCGGCACTTCACCAGCAAGAAGGTGACTGGCAGTAGTATTCGTGTAGATGCCACGGGTGTTTATAGATGTGAAGGAAGCTTGCTTGTTTGTTTGTTTGTAAAGGTGCCTGGAGCTCCATTCTACATGAAGGTATTGCTGTAGACATCTGGGGGTGGGCCTGTGAGGTGGGAGCAGAACTTGTACTCAGTTTCTACAAATAGAACAGAATTTGCAAGGAAGATAAAAGTGAATATTGTCCTTGTTGTTTGTGATACACAGCTGTGCTCAAAAGGCCCAACTAGTGTGTGGTCCAGATTATCCTGAATAAAACATGGGCTGTGCTGCTTGTCTTCCTAACAGTCACTGTCCTTGTTGTGCTTATAGCAGTGATTAATAGTAATAACTAATCATTAATAGTTCATCATAGTTAATAGGTAGTACAAATGTGTCAAGAAAGACAATTATAAAATCAACTTCATTTGCAGGTGCAAAGAGCCAACACCATCTGCTACTGGCAATATGTAACCAGCGGGCGAGAGGAGGGATAAATCAAACCGATGGTACAGTAAAAGCTGAACAACTGGTTGTCCACCCCTTGTCCTAGGGGCCTTCTCTAGGTACCCTGATACCTCCCAGCACCTGCACCTTGTGCTGCCATGCTGCTGGCTGTCACGTAGAGGAGCTCTGTTTGATGGTGGTTTCCATAGTCTTCTCAAGCTAGCTGTGCTAGGAAAAGGCATGCAAAGACGTTATAATTATAAGCAGATCAAGAAGTTGTCTTTCACACTGCTATTTCTTTAAGCATTCTGTGATGTTAACCTGCTTTAGAAGTGAAAAGAAATCAGTTAGCCAACAGCAATGTTAAGTTAACAGACACTGGTATGAGGAGAGATTGGGACAGCCAAAGGTCGTCTTGCCAATTTCTTGGGGGTTTATGGGTAAATAACGGGTACAAGTGACACAGTGTGAGAAATCTGACCCACATGCATGCTGGAAGGTGTTGAGGCACTGAGGAGTTAAGTCTTGGGTTACGTGAGAAAAGCTGTTCTGCTTGCCTTCACAAAAGGGACAGGGAGACCGTGGTGCAGGTGGGGTGGGACACGGAATAATACCCTGCTCCAGCTGACCCAGGCCCATCAGAGGAGCTGCCAGCTCTTCAGAGGCCCATCTGCACCAGCTCAGGGGAGCAGAGAGGCCCAAGGGTGGGCGGGAACCCAAACTAAGGACTCAGAGGAAGGGGCTTGCCAAATCCAGTAGGCTGCTAGAGAGATCCACGCTGTGTGTGCCTGTATCTAGCTAGGTATCTCCGTCTGCAGACACATCTGCATGCACGGATCTTTGTATACAGAGCTATACGTGTTTCTGCACTGTCACATCCTCAACAGCCTGCTGGATTTAGCAGTAGAATGCCTGACACTGTGGTCTGGAGCTGAAGGTGTGACAGATAGGAAAGAAACCAAAGCTCACGTTAGAGAAAAAGCTCCACTAATAGGCATAGTTGAAGAGATGTGGTTTGGTAGTGGGAAACATCTCTTGGCATGCTGGTTGTTCAAAGTCTCATACATTTCTGCCTTGCTTAAGAAAGGCATCCTTTGTCTGAACTCCTTGCTCTGGAGTGCAAGGAACGCTGGCAGCGGGGTGCAGGAAGAAGCTGAAATTCCCTTGGTCACATGCGATTTGCCTGCACTGTTTGCATTGTACAGACAAAATGAAAAAAACCCCAAACAACCAACCCTCAGCACGCCCTCGCTGTGTGCGAGTAGCGCGTGGTCAGGTACTACGACGCTAGGTAACTGGTCCAGACGCTTAGACAGAAATTGTGCAAGATAGACACCTGCACAGAAGATCAGTTCCCTGTTTTATGGAACAGGATACAGCTCTGCTTCAGCATAGTGAGCTCGGGCATTGCCAGATGTGTTAGCAGCACGCCCTGGTGTCAGCTGGGATGGCGTTAATTACCTTCTTAGGGGCTAGCGCAGCGCTGTCCTTTGGCTTTGGTGTGAGGCACTGCAGTTCCTCAGGCCTCGCTAGCAAAAAGGCTGGAGGGGCGCAAGGGCTGGGGAGGGGAGACTGCCAGGTCCGCTGACCCGAGCCCACCGCAGAGGTGTTCCATGCCATGGGACGGCACGCCTGCTCTCTGTGTACCTGGGGGCTGGCTGGGCAGGGGGCTTGTTGCCTGGGGACTGGCTGGGCATCAGCCGGTGGGCGGCCAGCAGCTGCGCTGTGCACCACCTGCTCCTTTCTTCCTTTCCCTCTCCCTTTTCATTGTAACTATTATTGTCACTGTTGTGGCTATTCTTCCATTTTTATTCTGTTTCAATTATTAAATTGTTCTTACCTCAGCCTTTGAGTTTTGCGTTCCCTTCCAGCTCTCCCCATCCCTCTGGCTGAGGGGGGAGCGAGCGAGCGGCTGCGTGGCACTGGGTTACCAGCCGGGGTTAAACCACGACACCGCACCACTTGCAGGGTAGCGGGGCTGTTTCCAACAAGCAGCAAGGAGCAGCCACCCACATTTGAGAGCAGGTTTCTCACTGGCAACCAGAAAACAGACACGTCATCGCTGCAGTGAATGACTGGACCGGGCTTTCCCTCGCTGCTGTGCTGGATGTTAACGCTGCTTTGCCCAGCAGCCAGTAACCTCCGCTTCTCGCTGGGAGCCAGCAGTAAAGCAGCATCTACCACTGGCTTTTCTAGGCACACAGAACGTGCAGCTGCTTTGTTTTCAGTCACAAGTGCTTTATCTCTACACCCAGGGAAGTGTGGCGAGGGGTACCTCTGAGGTAAAGGCAGGATGAAAACAGGACACAGGCGGTCAGCATGCTCATAGGGTACCAGAGTTATGTTCCCTCTGCAGAGCATCAGTGGAGCGGAGTGGCAGCGATCAGCAATGAATTATAAGCGAAAGCCTGGATGTTTCAGAGGTCAGGACTCACCGGGTAGACATACTAGTGCTGCAGCAGCACTACTCAACCACTACTCTGCCAATGAGAAACTGAAAAACTAATGTTTCGTAGCCACAATTCAACAAGGTATTTTGAAGACAGCAAAACCTGGGAAACTCCTGACACATTTGCTCATGAGGAAAAAGCAACTGGCATAATACGATTTTCTGAAACAGAGTTGTTTATTCCATACAACTGATTGCAAAGATCTGCAACCTGCTTGTAGCTACTGACCCCAAAGGGTTTCTAACGTACCTGAGCAAAGAAATCAAGAAACACACTTACTTTCTTCTTTGGAAAGAGATCAGGAAGTTCCGGAACCTGAACTTGACTGTTCGGGCACAAGCCAGAGAAAGCCTTGCTAAAGTCAAGGTGAGCAACACGCACTGCTCTTCCTCTGTCCACTCAGTTACTCACGCATCGCTAGAGAGGTACCAGGTCAGTGCGGCATGATTTCACCCTTTGCAAACCCATGCTGACTCCTCCCTACCAACTTCTTGTCCCCAGCATCTTTGGAAACGGCCCCCAGAGTACGTGCTCCGCCACCTTCCCAGGCAGCACGGTGAGGCTGCAGTTCCCAGCTCCTCGGTCTTGCCCTTCTTGAAGATGGGACAGACATTCCCTGTCTTCCAGGCCTCAGGGCCTCCCCCAAGTGCCATGCCCTCTCCTGCTTCATCAGGAGTGTCCCCACAGTGACACTGGGGATGGACTTTCGGGTGCAGGAATTGCCTGGACTTCTCTGTACCCCCTCACGCCTCATCATAACTGCTATCAATGCCGGTTATGGTAGATGCCAACACCGAATTTCTGTTCTGCTGCTCCACCAGCCAAGAGCTCTCCCCTCTCACTAAGAGCTGGCAGCAGAGAGCGGTGAGGAAACTTGAGCACAGCTCACGTCTGAGTTTATCACAGTGACTGACAACACAACGTGAATGTCAAGATGTTCTGTCCCTGCTTCCTCTGTGGAGAGACACTAGAAAGTGGCAAAAGCTGAACTTCTCTTTGACCACTCCGGTGCAGGCTGGAGAAATTTCGTTACACCTTTTTCCTTTGCAGGGGATCAAAACCTGTGGGATTTCCCAGCGTTTCACGGCCACCAGAAGCTCACCTGCTACCTTCTGCCCAAACCACAAGGAGGATTGCTCTAAAATACAGGGAAAGTCTGGGAACTGATCTTGACACAATTGTGGAGAAGGACATACACACATGCTGGCCTTTTGCCTGGCCTCCAGGACAGGCTGAAGGTGCAGCGGTGAACAGAGCTGAAAGGAGCAGAGCGCTCTGGAGAGCTGTACGGTTAGGGAAAGGGGTAGAAAGCCATGTCAAGACGGGAAACGATAAAACAAAGACATGTATTAGATGACAAAGTTTATTAAATTTCAAGCTGAAACAGAATATCTGGAATTAAATACAGTATATGAACTTCACAAATATGTATTCATATAAAAAGGAACAGCGTCACAGCAACATTCATTGCTTTCCTCACTGCCTGTTAACTCAAGTCCTTGAATTAGTGGGTAAAACCCCCAGATTTTTCCAGTCTTAATTGATCTCAGGACAACCATTCTTCCTTTCCCAGAACTGGGACTTTGTTCTGTCATCTTCTGATCACTACTGACTTCTGTGGACAGGAAATGACAATGTAGATCTTCAGTAACAGGTAACTCCCTGAAAGAAGTAAACCTGCTTCTTTTATTGACACAAATGTCCCAGAACACTGGCTACCATCTGGGCTACAGCCACCACATCATCAGCTGCTAGCAGCAACAAAAAGATTGGCTGTCCTATCATACAAGGTTTGGAAAGTACTGAGGAGACTGGAAGTTAATATTTTAACATTCATTTTTCCCGCACATGAAGTGTTTCAGGTACAGCACAGCTGCTGATGTAGTAACTAGGGATGTCTACAGCTGCAGCGACCTTTAATACGAACCCCAAGATGAATACCGTGAGGGGCCATGGGCACAAACTGAAACACAGAGGGTCGGGGCTGAACATCAGGAAATGCTTCTTTCCGATCAGGGTGACTGGGCACTGGCACAGGCTGCCCATGGAGGCTCCATCCTGGGAGATGCTCAAAAGCCAGCATGGTCCTGGGCAACCAGCTCTGGGTGGTCTTCCCTGAGCAGGGGAGCTAGAACGGATGACCTCCAGAGCTCCCTTCCAACCTCACCCGTTCTGTGGTTCTGTGATCCAAAACAAACATACCAAACCCACCACATAACTCTCTTGGCACTGCTACACACTCACAGTAATGTTAAACCTAAGGCGCATAAGGTGACAGCAACGTAAAGTGCCCCGTCCTCCAGCATGACCACTGGTAAAGATTTCATTTTATCGGCAGAAACAGTCACGGCATCTGGACTGAAGCAGCAGGCTCAAATCACATCAAACGATGTCCTAAGCATTAAAGCAACACTGGAAACATTAAAAACACATAGGGTGAAAGGATTAAGCACAACAAAGGGAATGCTTTTGTTAAAACACAGAACATCAGTGGAGAAAAAATAATGCATCTACCTTAATAAGAAACATTCTGACAATTCTGTCACGCTCAAGAATCAAGGTGAGTCATTCTGCTAGTCAGAAAAAAACAGGTGTGCTTCTTATGGTGAGTGCAAAATAAAACACCTATGCATCAATAAACCAACAGGCAAGTGCAATGTGCTTGACATCCATTTAATAGAATTCACATTCGGACTGCAATAAACACATTTGCACATCTGAACTGTGGGATGAGAAACTATAGACGCGCTATGTAAACAAAATCCTTTCCGGAGCTTTTTTCCCAGCATTTTGTTCAAATCAGGTAATTTTTGGTTAAAACATCACGGTACTCCTGTACTGCCCTGCAAAGGGGATCCTGGTCAACGTGGATACTTTTTGAAGATCCATCGGAAAATACCACGGGAGAAGCTCCAGCAGATCCAGCCTCAAGTTCAGCAGTGGCTAGGGAGAAGAGAAACAAGATTCCAGTGTTGCTTTTACACTAGACAGGGCCAAATCAGTCACTATGAAAATATCATGGATAACTGGAGAGACTATAATCCAGAAAGAGATTTAAAAACTTCCAAGGGATCATAACAATCAAAGGGCTACGCACAAAGGAAGAAACAATCTTTTTCCACATTTGCTTACCAGTCAACAGTATTTCTAAAGCCAGTGAAAGAAATTCTATAGGCTACACAGCAAACATCTTCAGGGAATCCACAAATGACTCCTGCTTACACCAGTGCTAAACTGAGCCCCCCTGCAGATCTCTCGAACCTCCAGTATCTGTTTTCCTTGAATGTTCAGAGCAGTGATTTATTGGAACTCTACTCCTAAAAACCAGCTTCTGCATTCTCTGTGACAAACTTAAAAAGAATCCGCCGGTGAAAACGCAAACACCTTTGCAGTGCAGTCAGGCCAGGACAAGTCTCCTAGCCTGGCACTTTCTTTGAGGGGCGTCTTTGTAACTCACCCTGGCAAAACCCTCTTTCCTCCACAAAAACACATACTCAATGACAGCAAGCCCACCTTTCCTGTTCTTCTCCAGCCACGTTTTTCAGACAAGGTCCTGAAACCAAACGCACTCTATGACACCTAGCAGATGCACAGTCAGGTTCAAAATGCACACGGATGAAATGCAACGGCTTTGTGTCCATTCGGACACATGGAACGAGCTGTGAAGCTACAGCTGAACACTCTCTGTATTACTAAAAGCATGCAGGAACAGAAGGAAATTCTCACAGGGGCCACCTGCTTTGAAATAGCACCAGTCACTGCAAAGCAAAGCAGTGACTCTGGAGGAACGACTACCCTGAAACAGGTGGAATTCCTCTTTCGACACCTGGCCTCATATTATAGAGCATGTTTCATGCTATGTGTTAAAAGCATTCAACTCATCTTATGTTTGCCTAAGTGCTACTAAATCATTTTTTCCTAAAGAAAGGGTATCTTTCATCACTGATTATATTTTTCTTGCTTATTCAAAAAAGACTGCAACATATAAGCTACAAATACAAGCAATGAATAAGAAACGGCAAAAAACCAAGGTCCAACATCAGAGAATGTACACGGTATGATTTAGTGCAGAATGCAACTGATGCACAAGGAAGAAGCAGTGATGGCTGAAGTCTATAAACATCTTCTCTCAGGGCTTCTTTTACCTTTGACGTTTGTGCTCAACGATTCACTCTAGAAAAACGTGACTTCAGCTTAAGCCAAGTGCACCCGTGTAGAGGAAGTGGGTTAGTTTTCTCTGCACTTGTCTTTTTCAGGAAACTGCATAACATTCTACACAATCTTTTGGTAAGCTGGAAGTTTTCACATTCAAGTCTAAACTGGAAAGCTAGCAGAAAAACCTCCCTGTGCTTAGCACAGGAACTTCACAGCTTTCAAGCCATTATGTTCAAGAGTAGGAACACTCCTCTTTTTCCTTAAAAATGCCCCTAACATAGTGACACATTACCTTGTTTAAGTTCTTTAGCGATTATTTCATCTAGTTCCTGCCGTACCTAGAATTATACAGAAAATACAGTTAATATTTTAACAGTTACGTTTTTCTAATATTAAACTTCTAAAACATTCTTAAAATCCACACATAATGAGAGAAAACCTAAAAATATAATTCCAAATAGACACATCTTGGTTTGGGGTTTGATTTCTACTGAAGAGAAACTTTTGGTCAGTCGGGCTGCAGCTGCCTCATTGCTCAGCAACGTTAACAAAACAATTTGTAACTCACCAGCTGGATTATTACTGGGCATTTAACAAAATACACAGGAAGAAAGCAAGAAAGCCTAGCACAGTTATTGCAGTGAAGGTATGGCTGAAGTTGATCATCAAACACACGAACAGAATGTCAGCTACATGCCGAGATAGGTACAAATGCCACCCACAGGGACAAATCAGCCAGTTGAGGCTGGCTTCTGCGACTTCACAGAGAGAAGAGCTGCACCAGCAGCTGCTGCAGGATTGACATACACCATTTGTATAGAAAAAAGCGTGTGCCAATATTCTTCTTTTCTCCACCTTAAGATGGGAAATTGAAAGAGCTCCTACAGATGATGCCAAAACTTCTTTATTGTTATTGCAAATACCACGACACACATTTATAAAAACATAAAAGCACACACAATTTTTTCTTGCAAACTGTGTACTAAGAAAAGATAACCACAGCTACAGCTTCTACGCAGCGAGTGCTGTGGGGTTTATTATGTAGCTGGAATCAGCCTGGATCACTACAAAGGAGCACTTACGCCTCTTCTCCCCTAGAAAGTGGGTATTGTTACCAATTAAGTTATTCTCACTTATGATTCTGCCTTCAGAAGCCTTCACAAGAAGGAATCACATCTCTTAATTTAAGAGTCACAGTCCAAGCGCTATATGCTGCTGTTTACATTTGATACCTGCTACTCCTACATTTTTTCCATCAAATTTGTGACACGCAGAAGTGAATTTCCAAACAGATATCATACAGCTTCCAGGGCTACGATGGCCATGAAGATGCTGCAGGGCTTGGACCTCGTGAGCTATATGGAGAGGCTGAGAGCTGCAACTGTTTCTTTACTGGAGAACAGGAAAACTCAGAGGGACCTTATCTATGTGTATAAATACCTGGTGGGGGGCGTACAGAAGATGGAGCCAGACTCTTCTCAGCGGTGCCAAGCAAAAGAACAAGA
Source organism: Falco naumanni (assembly GCF_017639655.2). Classification (NCBI taxonomy): domain Eukaryota; kingdom Metazoa; phylum Chordata; class Aves; order Falconiformes; family Falconidae; genus Falco; species Falco naumanni. Next base: position 138,645 of record NW_024427554.1, read on the forward strand.
GGAATAGGCACAAATCCAGATAGAGGAAATTTTAACACAAGGATTTTTACAATTATTATTTTTAAAAAAATTGTAAGCATGGACAGACACTGGAACGAGTTGCCAGGAAAGGTTGTGGAGTGTCCATCCTTGGAGATGTATAACACCTGGCTGACAGAACAGTGAGAAACCTGCTGTGGCTGACCCTGCTTTGAGCAGGGGTGATGCTGGACTAGATCATCTCTAGAGGCCCCTTCCCCTCACTCATTCTGCGACTCTCTTGATTTTAGTACTGAATTCCTAGGGGGAAGGAGCATTTATTTTATGAAATGAGCAGACCCACCTAGCAGCGTAACAACAACAAGAAGAACGGAAACACTGCACAGGGTACTCAACAGGACACAGAGAGCAAGAGCCTCAGGAAGGAAACCACTCTGCTTACCCTCACAAGAGGAGCAGTAACAGGCAGTAACTGCAAGGGTCAAAGGAGCGGGGCTGTAAACCAGCGAAGCGGAGGGAAGGGCTCTCTCTCCAGGAACACAGGGATAGCTGGGACCACATTCACTAGATCCTGCAGGAGAAGCACCACTCTGTGATACTTCATTGAAATACTCTGTGCCAACAGAGCTGCATGAACAATGGAAAAGGACCCCCCAAATCTCTGATTGTTTTCAAGCAGGTACAAGCAGAAGCAAAATTCCGGGGAGAAAGGACCCCCTAACTCCTGAGACGAGACACAGGTAACAGAAAAAAGCAGGAAAACTAATGCCTAGACCAAAATACGGCCCAAACCCAGGACCAAGCGCAAGCAAAGTCGTAGTAGTGAGTGGTGTTAGAAGAAACCACCCTCCCTGGTTTCCTGAGTCTTCACAATGACTAGAAGGTCCACAGGACCCTCCGCAACATGTACAAATCAATCAAGAGAAGAAAAAGGTCTTGTTTTCCTCTTATTCATTCCATCAATGTCTTTGTGATTCTCATCCATGTCTGAGGGAAGAGAAATAGGTGGAAATAAAGCCAACACACTGATTTCTGAAAAGGGAATGAATGAAGAGCCAGGCAAAATACACCTCCGAGGACCTTAACTTGCCTCCACTTTTCTCCTTCCCCCCAAACCCCTGGGAAAGGCATCACAGCTGAGTGTCCCAAACCTCCTGAGCAGGCACTTCTCACCTCACTGCACATCTCTTCAGGCGGTAACACACCAGGTGTTCATTTGCAGCAGGCACCTTCTCAACAGTTCTTTTTCAGAAAGTGGTGTTGACTTACTACTTATCCACACAGGCTGCTTTAGCACAGAGTAAGCTGGATCCTGTAAGACTCCGTGAAATGATGCTCCGAGTCTGGAGTACCAGTACTGTTCTGAAGTTGAGTTCCTAGACACAACTGCTGCGACCACCAAGAACTTTTTGTATATCAGAAGTGGCAAGGAGGGTAAACCAGCCTACTCCTAGAGCTCAAAGTTCCATGATAACAGATTAAATCCATAGACTATCATCTCACAGACGGTTAACTACCACAGAAGCCATTGCATTACATCTCACAGATGGTTAACTACCACAGAAGCCATTGCATTACAAATACATAAAGCAGAGAAGTCCCCTGCAGCAGTCATTCTTTCACTTGGACAAACTAAAGTTCAAAATATGCGCAGTGTTAGGAAAATGTGAATACATCAGTAAGTTTTAATCAAAACCTAACAGCATAAACAGACAACATTTCCAGTATAAAATACCATCCCAACATTAAACAATGCTGGCTGCAAACCTTGCCATGTATCTGGCTGCAGAGAAGAGAGACGGACAGATTTTTGATTAAGGAGCTGAAGAAGAAAGAAAAACGGCCTGAAGTTCACAGGTCTTCAGTGAGAAACAAGAACGTGGCCTACATGTAAATGAAGCAAGTAAAAAAGCTAACAACAAAGACTGCTACAAGAGTGCAGAAAGCCAAATCAGAAATGGAACAGAAATTGAAAGATGAAGTAGGAAGCAGACATTTCCCTTCCCACATTAAACTGGTTTCATTTATCCACTGATTCACCCTGGTTGCACAGGTTCACTGTTCTTGTCTGTCAAGACACCCATGTTCATTTTCACCAGCCTTTGGCACAGCTGTTAGGATTTAAGCTTGACATTTGTTAAACCTAACAACAGGACTCCAGTCCCAAAACCTCCTTGCAGCACTTGCAGGAGACATTCCTTGCCTTAGTCTATGGACTAAGGGAGCAGGTCTGAAATACTGAATTGCTAGTTGCTACGGTCACTGTCTAATTACATGCACAGAATTTGTCAAGTACTTGTAATTTATTCCACATTACTGAAGCTCTAATACAAATAAAAACCACCAAAAAAAACCCGAAGACATTGCATGTGATTGGGATTCTACTGGTTAATAAGCTTGTGCCAATATGAACTTTTTTTGTATTTTTAAAGATCCTTTTGCACTTCAAGGTTATTAATTTCTGTAGCGTATATATTTGATAAAGGGGAAGGGGCTATACTGTAATGGAACACATTTCTTTATGCTTTTTTAAGAATAACACGCTCGTTTTTTGCTGAACTTGTGATATGACCATCTTCAACATGTACGGCTCTATGTGTAATCACTGATAGTCATGCTTAATGTTTAGGAAAATGGTGCAATCTTTCAAGCCTTTAAACACCAAATTCCTTAGTTAAGTCTAAAGAAGAAACTGTGTCCACTTGCTAGTGAAGCACTCCTTCCTCTTGTCAGCATCATTTACCAGGGTTTTTTCCAACAGCTGCAGGACCAATGAATGAATACCATCATTTTGAATAATAGCAGTGTGAACTATTTTCACCTCTTTGCCCCTGAAGCTATTTCAAAGCTTCTGCACAAACGAAATTCACACAAACATCTTCCTCTTCAGAATGGCTGGCATGCTCCCTACTTCCAATAGCCCTTCTCACCTTGAGGAAGCTACTACAAGGAACACCAAATCTGCAGAGAGCTTTGACTAAAAAAAGAAGCCTCAAGGACTGCCTGAGGCACACTGCAATTTCAGCTTCTTAACTCCCTGTCATTTAGAGCTTCAGTGGCAGAAAGCATGTGTCATCTCCAGCCAAGGCAGCACTGCGCATCCTGAATTTAAAGGCAAGGCAAATTCTGTAGAAGGGAACCAGGTTAGTGGGGAAAACAAAGCTGAGGCATAACTGAAGTAAACAGTGAAGTGAAGAAAAGGCTTAGAGTCAGAGAAATTCTTCTGTTTTGAAACAGTCTGGTGAACAGACAGAATACTAGGCAGCACAACCAGCAAAGCATTTCAAAATAGACTAAAACTATAATCTCTGATTTCTTCCCTCATGCTCCAACTTGCCTCCTGAATGGCACGGGACTCCTGCGGAAATGACAGCACAGACTGTGCATCTGGTGATTTTGCATTTGGAAACTGATTGAGATTTGCCACCCATTATTGTATGCAGAGGGATACGTGCAGTTTTTCCCTTTTGTTACTTCCTGACTTCAAAGTCTTACGTTCCAATTCAATCCTCTTTTCTCAGATGCATGTTATGCACATGACATACTGCACCCGACTGAGAACAATTCAGCCCGCAGTTCTAAGTGAAATACTCACCTAGTCCTCTAGCAACTACTGCACCTCTGAGAACTCAGTTCCTTTCTTCTGAAGGACTCCAGAGAAGATCAGGTTTTAAGACTTCCCTGAATACACTGAACGTCAGGTGACTTGAGGCTACAAGCAGTGCCACTACAATTGGTCTCAGTTGTTCCCTAACTGGTGATAACAGGAAGAAATATCATAAAGAGATGTGCAGCTGGATTTAGTAACCGGGAGGTTATTCTTTTTTTCCTGTTTCTTCTTCAAAAAAAGAAACCACAACTGTTAAACCCTTTTCTTTTAAACTAGGACAGCTTTGTTCCTAGAAGTGGGATGGTTTCCTCCTTTGCCTTTTTCTTCTTGTAACATCTCACTTCCCATCTCTCTCTCTTTTTTCCCTGCCCTCACTTGCTCCCTGCTCCCTGTCCCTCTTGTTCCCTTGTCCTGGCTTTCTCCTTACTTCAGTTTTGTAGTGGATCCCTGAATTTCGCCTCCTTTCTGCTGCTTGCGTGCAGAATAATCCCTGCAGGTGGTACAGTACTAATTGCCTCCCATGTTCTTTTATGCAGCGTTATGTCCACCCCTCTGACACAAAAAACACATTCGCAACGATACAGAAAAGTTCATCTCTTAACTGCCGCTGCTACGCACTACCTACACACCGCTTTGTCCATTTTTGTTTTTGTTGTTTGGCTTGTTGTTTTTTTCTTAAGCCAGGCACAGTATGCAGACACGTTATTTAAATGGATTCTTTCCAGTGTAGGTGGGACCACTGAACCGAGATAGACTTAAAAGTGAGCCAATGCTTCTCACATCCATTCAACAACAGAATATGCGAGGGGACAGACACTGACTGAACAGGCAAGCTTGCCCATGCCTCAGTCCTATGCTAGGTGGGAAACGGATTACAACGACTGACATCTGGTTTCCAAGTCTCATGATATCACGATTACCATTCTGTGAGGGATGTGCTATCATGCTGACTGCTAATTACAGGGCATACTTTGACCAGAGGTACGCAGAGGTTGCAGCTTTTGTACAAAATCAGAAAGCTCTGTAGACTTCCTGAGGAGCAGTTACATATAACACCACATAGCAGGACCCCACAAAATCAAATGCCTCCTATGCACAGCATACGTCCCCGCACTCAAGTGAGAAGTTACGTGTCCTGTTCATTACCATCCTAGTTTTGAAGCATCCCTTTGTTGGTATTGTACTAAAACAAGTTCCGGTGAAGAAACTGCTAGCACGAACATCAGTGAAGGAGGAAAAGGTGTCTCAAACAAAGATGTCTGATGGGGATTTTGCACTCATCATAAAGTTAGCTTGTTTTAAAAAAGGTCATCCACAGAATGGCTTGGGTTGGAAGGGACCTTAAAGATCATCCAGTTCCAACCCCCCCTGCCACCTTCCACTAGACCGGGGTTGCTCCAAGCCCCACCCAACCCTGGCCTTGAGCACCGCCAGGGATGGGGGCATCAGCACTAAATTTTTACTGAAGAGCTTCTTTGGCAGCTTCCTATGCCACAGTATTCTTCATCACAGTTTCTCTTGCAAAAGAAATGTTGTTACGCAGTCCGTCATTTAGATCTCAGTATTTTTTGGTCTTTGAGCACTTCTGGAAATTTGTATAACCCTGATGACCAAAAGTCTTTGTTTCTACCACCTAGTTGTGTACTGTTTTGATGAGCAATTTGGTTTAGCATATTAGAGCATATGGTTTGGAACTAGAAATGGATTCTAACTTTAGACTGAAAAGCACAACCTTGCTTACAGATACTCTTCAACACTAGTTTGAGAACAGTATTTAAAACCGCTTACCTTAGCCACATAGCTTCAACTCTGTTTCTTGATGGTAACGTATTCACGGTCGGGGTTAGGAAGCTTCCTGCTAGATTTAGACTTCTATTCAGTGCCAGATTGTTGCTAATATGTCCCAGTTCAGTTGAATACAGAACTGGACCACTGACAGCGCTGCTTGCAATTAAAGGTTTGCTTCTATGGCACTCCTGAAGGAGCTTAGCGTTGGCTTCTGCTAGTCTCTCATTAGCTCTGAAACATTCAGAAGCATACAAAGAATTATCTTTGGTAATAACACTTCCGCAAAGTTACCCTCCAGGTCTTTGATTATTATCTGACTTCTGAAAGTGGAAGGGATTAAGAGAGTCCAAAAAAAATCTCCATAACTGGATCTGGGGGTTTTTTTGGAGAGCCTATTTCTAAGTAGTCACTCTACCTGCAATGAAGCAGCAAGAGTTAACCAATACCTTTGGACTTCTCAGCATTAAGGCCTCAAAGCAGTCTGTGCACACCGTGTGTTTACATAGCTCTTCCTGAAAGGTACATCACCTGCATAAGAACTCTGGGCTACCCTTCCTTTCCCAAAGAAAGCTGAAACCTATGACATGCTGGCTAAAATGGAAGCCAAAAGATTTGTTGTTGTTTCTTCTTCATAGCATCAAATGCCATTCTCTGAAGGGGCCTATCCTTATTCAAGCAGTAAAGGACTTGACATTATCTTTTCTGCCATACTTAAGAGTAAGAAGAGGAGATTAGAGGACTGGCAAAAAGGCTGCCTGTTAAAACAAACTCAACTTCAAAAATATCCTATTAACGCCCATGATCGGTGGTGTTACTGCTGGAACACTGAAGAGAAATGAAGATAGTTCCAATGAACAGGGGGAGCCTTAAGGTACTTTCATCACAAATATGCTATCCTATGCATAATGCTGACTAGATGTAGAAAAGGTATTTAAATGAAGAAAACTGCTTGAGGAAAAAGTAGTATCTTATTATCACCCCAAAAGAGCAGGGACTTACCTTTCCAGTTTTTTTGCTAGGCCATCTTCCATTTTTAACTTCCTCCAGATACAGGGTCTTTGTACTTTTCACTTCTGCCTGTGCGGATTCTTTTTGAAAAATACTGTCTCGTTGGGTATTTTTTATCCTGTCCAATTCACGTTCGAGGTCTCCAATTCTGTGTTCTAGCTGGTTTGTCAGCAAAGCATGACGACTGGCTCTGATTTGTTCTAATCTGTCCTGGGAGGCTGCCTGCATCCTGAAGTAGATACACACTTTCAACCACCGCAAAGAAAAAGCGAACTCTCCTCGCCAGTCAATTGCGTTGTACCCAGTTTCAAGGGCCCAGCTCTATTCAGCGAGGCAACTGTGCCTCCTCACTGCCATCAGCGACCAGGGCAGAACCCCTGGAACTACCACACCAAATGATTCTTTTCATTCAGAAAGAACCCCCATCTTAGCACTATTACTCATCAAAGCTACTGATGGAAGAACACTATCTCTGTAGGACAGGGCATAGCATTCCTCAAAGAAATTAATGGAGATGCCGCACACCCCAGCCCCCACCCTGCAGCTTTTGGTGACTTCTTTCTGAGCGTTGCCCCCTTGTGCAATGACTAAGGAAGATGTGTATGGCTGGCTGTGACAACTCTAAGTTGCTAATAACCCATTCAAGGATAAACAATGACAACAAGACCTAAACAATGAGAACAAGACCAAGTGGACAGTGATACCCCTCAAGAAACTGCCAAAATGAAAACCTACCTTGGGCAAGTTTTTGATTCAGGGCCTGCAGGCACACTGCACGCACATGAAAGCATCTTGGCCCAATCCATATTCCCTTCTCCCACTGCCCTTCAGGAAAAAACAGAAGTACAGCGTAACACATCGGGAATCAGGCACCACCACCACGCCCCTAAAAATGACAACCAAAACAGAAGTCTATAACAGACACACACAAGAAACTAACTTACCTGCAAAAACAGATTGACTTCTTGCAGTTTTTGTCCTTATTTCTTGTGCAGCTCGTTCTTCCACCTCTCTTTTTGTATTGTTCTATTTGGCTGCGATCCACCGTGTTAGTCTCCATATGGTGTTTGAGATTAGCCACCTCTTCTTTCAGCTGGCTTTTGCTCTTTTCCAGTTTCTTCATGGCTCCTCACGCATGGTGGACAACTCCTCTCGCAAATCATGATTTTGTGCTTCTAGCTGCATGCCTTTTTTAGACTCTATCTCCAGCTGCTGGGAAAGTTCATCAACCTGTAGACAGGGAAGGGGAAAAAAACAGGGGAAACTCAGAGGGATCTAAAATTAGTCAAATCTGTGAAAATTGGTAAAGGAGTTGGCCATCAAAGACTATTTATTCCATCTGCTGATTCAGTGTTAAAACAAAAGCGAAACCAGGCTCTTCTTTTAAAACAAGAACAGCTTTCACATCATTTCTGACAGCATTCCTCAGGTTCCCATCCTTCCTCAGTTCTGCAGTGGGTCACAGACCAAGAGGAACCAAACCAGCGGCATTACACCCGCAGGGCTAGGCTGAAAAGCACTAGGGCTATTCTTCTGCGAGATGTTCATACGATCATAGGAAATCAAACACACTCCATACCCAGTTACATCACAGCCACATTCTGGTTTCATCAGAAAAAAACCCCATGTATCATGCTTCAGAGGAACTGTCACATGCTGTCACACGGTCAAAGCTTCGTCACAGGAACTGACAAGACAAGAAACGGATACCCTTTCCTTCCGTTACGCTAATAGATCTGGAAGTAGTGGTTCAGAACACCGCTTTTGCAGCAGTGGTGGCAGAAGACAGTCTCTTTAGGTCAAGCTACGGTTTGTTTTCAAAAGATTTCCAGGAAATATCAGACTTCCCATAGGTCCCAATGGTCAACTACAGCTTCTATCCCCTTCTTTCCCCCTCCAGAAACATCCATTGTCTATACCTATTAACCATAAAACATGATATCCCATCATCTTTTGGTTTTAAATAAGTGGGGGAAACACAGCAGAGTCAACACTTGAAAGAGTCCTCTAAAAGTAAGTAGAAACTTTACACTTATTTAAATTGCCGAAAAGCCAAATTCCATCCCTGTCATTCAAAATAGCTCTTCCAACAGGAACACAGATATGCTGCTAACCTGTGAACTAAAAATGAGCCACTCTCAAGGCAGTTGACTCATTCTACAATAAATATCTTCTAAAAAGGAGCCTAACTTTGAAACACAGCTACTTAGCAACAAAGTCGAGCAGGAGAAGCAGCTAAAAGGTTCCATGCTACCAAACAGCCAGAGCAACCTCAAAAGCGTTTCTGGGTCTCCAAGACCAGGAAGAGACGGACTGAGTCCGCTACTAGTAAGCAATAAGTTACTGCATTCATTTTTTCTGCATCACCTCACACTGCATTGTGCCCTGGGAAGCAAAGGACACCATGCCGAAAAGCAAACCCCCCACCTGCCTCCTGCTCAACTCGTGCCCGAGACAGGCTTCAGGGGGTGACCTTGGGCAAGGCCAACTGCACAGAGTTGTTCCGAGTGATAGTGGCGTTACCTCCCCTCTCTTCCGAGAGGGAATGCATCCGTCGGAGCCCGACGATGCTGCCACGGCCCTCAAGCTGCAGCCAGGCCTGTGCTGGGCCTTCACTGCTCTCAGCCCTGGCCCTCACCCATGGACGTGACGTCCCAGTAGGACTGCAGACCTGCCCATCCCTATGGACCGGCCTGGGTGATCTGCACTCTTGGAGGACTCTGCTTACTGTCCCACCTAGAACTCTTCTGCTCTTCTTGGTGAGGGCCTGTGGGGCTGATCCCTGGCCCGTGTGGTCACAGACCCTGCCAGCCTTGCTGTGGCTCTTGCTTTGCCCTCCTCTGCAGGACAGCCTACCCCTGATGTGCCCTCGCAGATACTGCTGTGTACGTAACACTTCCATCTTTACCCCTAAGAGCTACATCAGTATTACAGTCGCCTACTACTGTGACCATAGAAGGAACATCAAAAACCAGCCAAATAATTTCAGAAATACAGCCAAGAAACCAAAGTCAAGTCAACAACATGAAAAGAAGTACGAAGAAAGAACAGAGGTTCCAAAAGAAAAACCACCACCACCAAAAAAACCCAAACAAAGCAAAGCTCACCTTTGTCTCTTAATCTGTCAGCTTCATTGACCATTTCAGAATACCCTTCTTCATTCTCCCCTGCAAATTCAGCTGGGACAGTCCCCCCCTCTCCTCATACACCCTTAGTTTCTTCGTAGCTCTGCTCAGCAGCCTCTTCAACCTGCACAGCAAATTAGTCACAAAAACAATGAAGCAAAGAACAAAACTGGACTTTTTCACATACTCTCATGTAAACAGCACAGACACGGCTTTCTTCATCTTTAACATGTTTGACACACCAGGAATTACCAGGAAAAAACAGTATCCTGTGCCACATACGCTTGGAGAGTCAGATTTCACCTGAAAAGAGGAATGAAAGACTCCCTTTTTCCCCGGAGAACTGCAGGGCAACCTGCATCTGCAGTTGTTTTGGCAGCTATTGAAAACTAGGGGCTGGTGTACAGAAGTACCTTGCAAAACTAACGCGAGGCTGGCATCTGCTCACAGTTAGGTACACCTATTTTTTACATAACAGTTAATAAAACATGACTTCTACGCAGGGATACCTCTTCACCACGCTAAAAAGCCGTACCACTTACAGTCTTTCAGATATCAAGGTTTCTTTTCATTTCTTGTCCAGCGTAGTTCAACGCGTGTTTCAACTCTACCACTTCTCACTTCCTTTCTTTCACTCTCGCACTTTCCAAAGAGAAAGAAAAGAAAGATGTATCACACACACAGAGCACAGGAAAAATACCTACGTACAGTCTGTGCATCTAG